>NW_028244755.1:367500-377500 GCF_964263255.1 Lissotriton vulgaris | reverse complement strand
TCTATCTATCTATCTATCTATCTATCTATCTATCTATCTATCTATCTATCTATCTATCTATCAATCTATCTATCTATCTATCTAGCTATCTATCAATCTAGCTATTTAGCAATCTATCAATCTAGCTATCTAGCTAGCTATCTAGCTATCTAGCTATCTAGCTATCTATCAATCTAGCTATCTAGCTATCTATCTATCTAGCTAGCTATCTAGCTATCTATCTATCTATCTATCTATCTATCTATCTATCTATCTATCTATCTATCTATCTATCTATCTATCTATCTATCTATCTATCTATCTATCTATCTATCTATCTATCTATCTATCTATCTATCTAGCTATCTAGCTAGCTAGCTATCTAGCTAGCTATCTAGCTATCTATCAATTTAGCTATCTAGCTATCAAGCTATCTATCAATCTAGCTATCTAGCTATCTAGCTATCTATCTATCTAGCTAGCTGTCTAACTAGCTTTCTAGCTATCCAGCTATCTATAAATCTAGCTATCTAGCTATCTAGCTGTCTATCTATCTAGGTAGCTAGCTTTCTATCTAGCGAGCTATCTAGCTATCTAGCTATCTATCTAATCTAGCTAGCTAGCTTTCTATCTAGCGAGCTATCTAGCTAGCTATCTATCTAATCTAGGTATCTGTCAATCTAGCTATCTATCTATCTAGCTATCTAGCTATCTAGCTATCTATCTAGCTATCTAGCTATCTAGCTATTCATCAATCTAGCTATCTAGCTATCTATCAATCTAGCTATCTAGCTATCTAGCTATCTACCAATCTATCAATCTAGCTATCTATCAATCTATCGATCGATCTATCTATCTATCTATCTATCTATCTATCTATCTATCTATCTATCTATCTATCTATCTATCTATCTATCTATCTATCTATCTATCTATCTATCTATCTATCTATCTATCTATCTATCTATCTATCTATCTATCTATCTATCTATCTAGCTATCTATCTAATCTAGCTATCTATCAATCTAGCTATCTAGCTAGCTATCTAGCTATATATCTATCCAGCTATCTATCTAGCTAGCTATCTAGCTATCTATCTAGCTATCTAGCTATAAAGCTATCTATCAATCTATCTATCAATCTAGCTATCCAGCTAGCTATCTAGCTATCTACCAATCTAGCTATCTAGCTATCTATCTAGCTATCTAGCTTTCTCGCTATCTAGCTATCTATCTAGCTATCTAGCTATCTATCTATCTAGCTATCTAGCAATCTATCTATCTATCTATCTATCTATCTATCTATCTATCTATCTATCTATCTATCTATCTATCTATCTATCTATCTATCTATCTATCTATCTATCTATCTATCTATCTATCTATCTATCTATCAATCTAGCTATTTAGCAATTTATCAATCTAGCTATCTAGCTAGCTATCTAGCTATCTAGCTATCTAGCTATCTAGTTATCTAGCTATCTGGCTATCTATCTAGCTATCTAGCTATCTATCAATCTAGCTATCTAGCTATCTATCTATCTAGCTAGCTAGCTATCTAGCTATCTAGCTATCTATCAATCTAGCTATCTAGCTATTTAACTATCTAGCTAGCTATCTAGCCATCTATCTATCTAGCTATCTAGCTATCTATCTAATCTAGCTATCTAGCTATCTATCAATCTAGCTATCTAGCTAGCTATCTAGCTATCTATTTATCTAGCTAGCTATCTAGCTATCTATCAATCTAGCTATCAATCTAGCTATCTAGCTAGCTATCTAGCTATCTATCTAGCTAGCTATCTAGCTATCTAGCTATCTAGCTATCTATCTAGCTATCTAGCTATCTAGCAAGCTATCTAGCTATCTAGCTAGCTAACTATTTATCAATCTAGCTATCTAGCTATCTATCCATCTAGCTATCTAGCTATCTAGCTTGCTAGCTATCTAGCTAGCTGTCTAGCTATCTGGCTATCAAGCTATCTATCTAGCTATCTAGCTATCTAGCTAGCTAGCTATCTAATCTAACTATCTAGCTATCTATCAATCTATCTATCTCTCTATCTATCTAGCGATCTAGCTATCTATCTAGCTATCTAGCTATCTGGCTATCTAGCTATCTATCAATCTAGCTATCTAGCTAGCTATCTAGCTAGCTAGCTATCTAGCTATCTATCAATCTAGCTATCTAGCTATCAAGCTATCTATCAATCTAGCTATCTAGCTATCTATCTATCTAGCTAGCTATCTAGCTATCTAGCTAGCTATCTAGCTATCTATCTAACTATCTAGCTAGCTCGCTATATAGCTACCTAGTTATCTATCTATCTAGCTATCTATCTAGCTATCTAGCTATCTATCAATCTAGCTATCTAGCTAGCTATCTAGCTATCTAGCTATCTACCAGCTAGATAGCTAGATTATCTAGCTATCTAGCTATCTATCAATCTAGCTATCTGTCTAGCTATCTAGCTATCTATCTAGCTATCTAGCTATCTAGCTATCTATCAATCTAGCTATCTAGCTGTCTATCTATCTATCTATCTATCTATCTATCTATCTATCTATCTATCTATCTATCTATCTATCTATCTATCTATCTATCTATCTATCTATCTATCTATCTATCTATCTATCTATCTATCTATCTATCTATCTATCTATCTATCTATCTATCTGTCTATCTATCTATCTATCTATCTCTCTATCTAGCGATCTAGCTCTCTATCTAGCTATCTAGCTATCTGGCTATCTAGCTATCTATCAATCTAGCTATCTAGCTAGCTATCTATCTAGCTAGCTATCTAGCTATCTAGCTATCTATCAATCTAGCTATCTAGCTATCAAGCTATCTATCAATCTAGCTATCTAGCTATCTAGCTATCTATCTATCTAGCTAGCTATCTAGCTATCTAGCTAGCTATCTAGCTACCTAGCTAGCTATCTAGCTATCTAGCTATCTATCTATCTAGCTAGCTCGCTATCTAGCTACCTAGTTATCTATCTATCTAGCTATCTATCTAGCTATCTAGCTATCTAGCAATCTATCAATCTAGCTATCTAGCTAGCTATCTAGCTATCTAGCTATCTATCAGCTAGATAGCTAGATTATCTAGCTATCTAGCTATCTATCAATCTAGCTATCTGTCTAGCTATCTAGCTATCTATCTAGCTATCTATCTATCTATCTATCTATCTATCTATCTATCTATCTATCTATCTATCTATCTATCTATCTATCTATCTATCTATCTATCTATCTATCTATCTATCTATCTATCTATCTATCTATCTATCTATCTATCTATCTATCTATCTACCTATCTATCTATCTATCTATCTATCTATCTATCTATCTATCTATCTATCTATCTATCTATCTATCTATCTATCTACCTATCTATCTGGCTATCTAGCTATCTATCAATCTAGCTAGATATCTAACTATCTAGCTAGCTAGCTATCTAGCTATTTATCTAGCTATCTAGCTATCTATCTATCTATCTAGCTATCTAGCTGTCTATCTATCTATCTATCTATCTATCTATCTATCTATCTATCTATCTATCTATCTATCTATCTATCTATCTATCTATCTATCTATCTATCTATCTATCTATCTATCTATCTGGCTATCTAGCTATCTATCGATCTATCTATCAATCTAGCTATCTAGCTAGCTATCTATCTATCTACCTAGCTATCTAGCTATCTATCAATCTAGCTATCTAGCTATCAAGCTATCTATCAATCTAGCTATCTAGCTATCTAGCTGTCTATCTATCTAGGTAGCTATCTAGCTATCTATCTAATCTAGCTATCTAGCTACCTATCTAGCTATCTAGCTATCTATCTAGCTAGCTATCTATATAGCGAGCTATCTAGCTATCTATCTAACTAGCTATCTATCTAATCTAGCTGTCTAGCTATCTATCAATCTAGCTATCAATCTAGCTATCTATCTAGCTAGCTATCTAGCTATCTAGCTATCTAGCTATCTATCTAGCTATCTAGCTATCTAGCTATTCATCAATCTAGCTATCTAGCTATCTATCAATCTAGCTATCTAGCTATCTAGCTATCTATCAATCTATCAATCTAGCTATCTATCAATCTATCTATCTATCTATCTATCTATCTATCTATCTATCTATCTATCTATCTATCTATCTATCTATCTATCTATCTATCTATCTATCTATCTATCTATCTATCTATCTATCTATCTATCTATCTATCTATCTATCTATCTATCTATCTATCTATCTATCTATCTATCTATCTATCTATCTATCTATCTATCTGTCTATCTGTCTATCTGTCTATCTATCTATCTATCTATCTATCTATCTATCTATCTATCTATCTATCTATCTATCTATCTATCTATCTATCTATCTATCTATCTATCTATCTATCTATCTATCTATCTATCTATCTATCTATCTATCTATCTATCTATCTATCTATCTATCTATCTATCTATCTATCTATCTAACAATCTAGCTATCTATCTAGCTAGCTATCTAGCCATCTATCTATCTAGCTATCTAGCTATCTATCTAATCTAGCTATCTAGCTATCTATCAATCTAGCTATCTAGCTATCTATCTAGCTATCTATCTATCTAGCTAGCTATCTAGCTAGCTAGCTATCTTGCTATCTATCTAGCTATCTAGCTATATAGCTATCTATCAATCTAGCTATCAATCTAGCAATCCAGCTAGCTATCTAGCTATCTAGCTATCTATCTAGCTATCTAGCTTTCTCGCTATCTAGCTATCTATCTAGCTATCTAGCTATTTATATATCTAGCTACCTAGCTATCTAGCAATCTAGCTATCTGTCTAGCTATCACAGCTATCTATCTAGCTATCTAGCTATCTATCTAGCTATCTAGCTATCTAGCTATCTATCAATCTAGATATCTAGCTGTCTATCTATCTATCTATCTATCTATCTATCTATCTATCTATCTATCTATCTATCTATCTATCTATCTATCTATCTATCTATCTATCTATCTATCTATCTATCTATCTATCTATCTATCTATCTATCTATCTATCTATCTATCTATCTATCTATCTATCTGGCTATCTATCTATCTATCAATCTATCTATCAATCTAGCTATCTAGCTAGCTATCTATCTAGCTAGCTATCTAGCTATCTATCAATCTAGCTATCTAGCTATCAAGCTATCTATCAATCTAGCTATCTAGCTATCTAGCTGTCTATCTATCTAGGTAGCTATCTAGCTATCTATCTAATCTAGCTATCTAGCTAGCTATCTAGCTATCTAGCTATCTAGCTATCTATCTAGCTAGCTATCTATCTAGTGAGCTATCTAGCTATCTATCTAGCTAGCTATCTATCTAATCTAGCTATCTAGCTATCTATCAATCTAGCTATCAATCTAGCTATCTATCTAGCTAGCTATCTAGCTATCTAGCTATCTATCTAGCTATCTAGCTATTCATCAATGTAGCTATCTAGCTATCTATCAATATAGCTATCTAGCTATCTGGCTATCTATCAATCTATCAATCTAGCTATCTATCAATCTATCTATCAATCTAGCTATCTAGCTAGCTATCTAGCTATCTATCTAGCTAGCTATCTAGCTAGCTAGCTATCTAGCTATCTATCTAGCTATCTAGCTATCTAGCAAGCTATCTAGCTATCTAGCTATCTAACTATTTATCAATCTAGCTATGTAGCTATCTATCAATCTAGCTGTCTAGCTATCTAGCTTTCTCGCTATCTAGCTATCTATCTAGCTATCTAGCTATTTATATATCTAGCTACCTAGCTATCTAGCAATCTAGCTATCTGTCTAGCTATCTAGCTATCTATCTAGCGATCTAGCGATCTAGCTATCTAGCTATCAATCTAGCTATCTAGCTATCTATCTATCTAGCTAGCTATCTAGATATCTAGCTATCTATCAATCTAGCTATCTAGCTATCTAACTATCTAGCTAGCTATCTAGCCATCTATCTATCTAGCTATCTAGCTATCTATCTAATCTAGCTATCTAGCTATCTATCAATCTAGCTATCTAGCTAGCTATCTAGCTATCTATCTATCTAGCTAGCTATCTAGCTATCTATCAATCTAGCTATCAATCTAGCTATCTAGCTAGCTATCTAGCTATCTATCTAGCTAGCTATCTAGCTAGCTAGCTATCTAGCTATCTATCTAGCTATCTAGCTATCTAGCAAGCTATCTAGCTTTCTAGCTATCTAACTATTTATCAATCTAGCTATGTAGCTATCTATCAATCTAGCTGTCTAGCTATCTAGCTTTCTCGCTATCTAGCTATCTATCTAGCTATCTAGCTATTTATATATCTAGCTACCTAGCTATCTAGCAATCTAGCTATCTGTCTAGCTATCTAGCTATCTATCTAGCTATCTAGCTATCTAGCTATCTATCTAGCTATCTAGCTATCTAGCTATCTATCAATCTAGCTATCTAGCTGTCTATCAATCTATCTATCTATCTATCTATCTATCTATCTATCTATCTATCTATCTATCTATCTATCTATCTATCTATCTATCTATCTATCTATCTATCTATCTATCTATCTATCTATCCATCTATCTATCTATCTATCTATCTATCTATCTATCTATCTATCTATCTATCTATCTATCTATCTATCTATCTATCTATCTATCTATCTATCTGGCTATCTATCTATCTATCAATCTATCTATCAATCTAGCTATCTAGCTAGCTATCTATCTAGCTAGCTATCTAGCTATCTATCAATCTAGCTATCTAGCTATCAAGCTATCTATCAATCTAGCTATCTAGCTATCTAGCTGTCTATCTATCTAGGTAGCTATCTAGCTATCTATCTAATCTAGCTATCTAGCTAGCTATCTAGCTATCTAGCTATCTATCTAGCTAGCTATCTATCTAGCGAGCTATCTAGCTATCTATCTAGCTAGCTATCTATCTAATCTAGCTATCTAGCTATCTATCAATCTAGCTATCAATCTAGCTATCTATCTAGCTAGCTATCTAGCTATCTAGCTATCTATCTAGCTATCTAGCTATCTAGCTATTCATCAATGTAGCTATCTAGCTATCTATCAATCTAGCTATCTAGCTATCTGGCTATCTATCAATCTATCAATCTATCTATCTATCTATCTATCTATCTATCTATCTATCTATCTATCTATCTATCTATCTATCTATCTATCTATCTATCTATCTATCTATCTATCTATCTATCTATCTATCTATCTATCTATCTATCTATCTATCTATCTATCTATCTATCTATCTATCTATCTATCTCTCTATCTATCTAGCGATCTAGCTATCTAGCTATCAATCTAGCTATCTAGCTATCTATCTATCTAGCTAGCTATCTAGATATCTAGCTATCTATCAATCTAGCTATCTAGCTATCTAACTATCTAGCTAGCTATCTAGCCATCTATCTATCTAGCTATCTAGCTATCTATCTAATCTAGCTATCTAGCTATCTATCAATCTAGCTATCTAGCTAGCTATCTAGCTATCCATCTATCTAGCTAGCTATCTAGCTATCTATCAATCTAGCTATCAATCTAGCTATCTAGCTAGCTATCTAGCTATCTATCTAGCTAGCTATCTAGCTAGCTAGCTATCTAGCTATCTATCAAGCTATCTAGCTATCTAGCAAGCTATCTAGCTATCTAGCTATCTAACTATTTATCAATCTAGCTATGTAGCTATCTATCAATCTAGCTGTCTAGCTATCTAGCTTGCTAGCTATCTAGCTAGCTGTCTAGCTATCTGGCTATCAAGCTATCTAGCTATCTATCTAGCTATCTAGCTATCTAGCTAGCTAGCTATCAAATCTAACTATCTAGCTATCTATCAAATCTAACTATCTAGCTATCTATCAATCTATCTATCTATCTATCTATCTATCTATCTATCTATCTATCTATCTATCTATCTATCTATCTATCTATCTATCTATCTATCTATCTATCTATCTATCTATCTATCTATCTATCTATCTATCTATCTATCTATCTATCTATCTATCTATCTATCTATCTATCTATCTATCTATCTATCTATCTATCTATCTATCTAGCGATCTATCTATCTATCTAGCTATCTAGCTATCTGGCTATCTAGCTATCTATCAATCTAGCTATCTAGCTAGCTATCTAGCTAGCTATCTATCTAGCTAGCTATCTAGCTATCTATCAATCTAGCTATCTAGCTATCAAGCTATCTATCAATCTAGCTATCTAGCTATCTAGCTATCTATCTAGCTATCTAGCTAGCTATCTAGCTATCTAGCTATCTATCTAACTATCTAGCTAGCTCCCTATCTAGCTACCTAGTTATCTATCTGTCTAGCTATCTATCTAGCTATCTAGCTATCTATCAATCTAGCTATCTAGCTATCTATCTAGCTATCTAGCTAGCTAGCTATCAAATCTAACTATCTAGCTATCTATCAAATCTAACTATCTAGCTATCTATCTATCTATCTATCTATCTATCTATCTATCTATCTATCTATCTATCTATCTATCTATCTATCTATCTATCTATCTATCTATCTATCTATCTATCTATCTATCTATCTATCTATCTATCTATCTCTCTATCTAGCGATCTATCTATCTATCTAGCTATCTAGCTATCTGGCTATCTAGCTATCTATCAATCTAGCTATCTAGCTAGCTATCTAGCTAGCTATCTATCTAGCTAGCTATCTAGCTATCTATCAATCTAGCTATCTAGCTATCAAGCTATCTATCAATCTAGCTATCTAGCTATCTAGCTATCTATCTAGCTATCTAGCTAGCTATCTAGCTATCTAGCTATCTATCTAACTATCTAGCTAGCTCCCTATCTAGCTACCTAGTTATCTATCTGTCTAGCTATCTATCTAGCTATCTAGCTATCTATCAATCTAGCTATCTAGCTAGCTATCTAGCTATCTATCTATCTATCAGCTAGATAGCTAGATTATCTAGCTATCTAGCTATCTATCAATCAATCTAGCTATCTGTCTAGCTATCTAGCTATCTATCTAGCTATCTAGCTATCTAGCTATCTATCAATCTAGCTATCTAGCTGTCTATCAATCTAGCTATCTGTCTAGCTATCTAGCTATCTATCTAGCTATCTAGCTATCTAGCTATCTATCAATCTAGCTATCTAGCTGTCTATCAATCTAGCTATCTAGCTATCTATCAATCTATCTATCTATCTATCTATCTATCTATCTATCTATCTATCTATCTATCTATCTATCTATCTATCTATCTATATCTATCTATCTATCTATCTATCTATCTATCTATCTATCTATCTATCTATCTATCTATCTATCTATCTATCTATCTATCTATCTATCTATCTATCTATCTATCTATCTATCTAGCTATCTATCAATCTATCTATCAATCTAGCTATCTAGCTAGCTATCTATCTAGCTAGCTATCTAGCTATCTAGCTATTCATCAATCTAGCTATCTAGCTATCTATCAATCTAGCTATCTAGCTATCTATCAATCTATCAATCTATCTATCTATCTATCTATCTATCTATCTATCTATCTATCTATCTATCTATCTATCTATCTATCTATCTATCTATCTATCTATCTATCTATCTATCTATCTATCTGTCTGTCTATCTATCTATCTATCTATCTGTCTGTCTGTCTGTCTGTCTGTCTGTCTGTCTGTCTGTCTGTCTGTCTGTCTATCTATCTATCTATCTATCTATCTATCTATCTATCTATCTATCTATCTATCTATCTATCTATCTATCTATCTATCTATCTATCTATCTATCTATCTATCTATCTATCTATCTATCTAGCGATCTAGCTATCTATCTATCAATCTAGCTATCTAGCTATCTATCTATCTAGCTAGCTATCTAGCTATCTATCAATCTAGCTATCTAGCTATCTAACTATCTAGCTAGCTATCTAGACATCTATCTATCTAGCTATCTAGCTATCTATCTAATCTAGC
>NW_028244755.1:360000-362500 GCF_964263255.1 Lissotriton vulgaris | reverse complement strand
ATATAACTTCCAGCTTTTTAACTGAGCTTTTTAGAATTTTAAAATCAAATAATTTCGAGTGTGATGAATTGTGTGCTTTATATGTAATTCTGTGCTTTAAAAACTTCAGTTCTGCCCATACTTGCAGTTTGCTCGCTTTCCCCGGTCCACCACAGCTTCTGTGCTGTTTGTTGTGGAGGGAGCTCTGGAGCGAAATCACTTCCTGGTTTTCTGGCTGTTCCATTCCGGGCCAGCCATTTTGGAGAGGTCGGCGGACTAGTCTCCACCCTCACCTAATCTATAAGACTCCCCACAGACTAGCGCAGCGGTGACGCGCAGCGGTAGCGCCGAATACGCGCCGAAGAGGCGCCAAAGAGTAGCCAGTCTGCGCCAGTCTGCGGCACGGAGGCGGACGGGGCCGGACGGCTTACACATATTTTCGCTCTTTGTGCTAGTGACACTATGTGTCGCTGTACACTTACGTATTCCAGCCCCCAGCTTCGTTCCCTACGCCCCCCGTGTAGTCGCTGCCATCATGTCTTTCCGGGAGGGCGGGCTTTGAGGAAAGGCTGTAGTACTATCTATCTAGCTAGCTATCTAGCCATCTATCTATCTATCTATCTAGCTATCTATCTAATCTAGCTATCTAGCTATCTATCAATCTAGCTATCTAGCTAGCTATCTAGCTATCTATCTAATCTAGCTATCTAGCTATCTATCAATCTAGCTATCTAGCTAGCTATCTAGCTATCTAGCTATCTATCTATCTAGCTAGCTATCTATCTAGCTAGCTATCTAGCTATCTATCTAGCTATCTAGCTATATAGCTATCTATCAATCTAGCTATCAATCTAGCAATCCAGCTAGCTATCTAGCTATCTAGCTATTTACCAATCTAGCTATCTAGCTATCTATCAAGCTATCTAGCTATCTATCTAGCTATCTAGCTATTTATATATCTAGCTACCTAGCTATCTAGCAATCTAGCTATCTGTCTAGCTATCTAGCTATCTATCTAGCTATCTAGCTATCTAGCTATCTATCTAGCTATCTAGCTATCTAGCTATCTATCAATCTAGCTATCTAGCTGTCTATCAATCTATCTATCTATCTATCTATCTATCTATCTATCTATCTATCTATCTATCTATCTATCTATCTATCTATCTATCTATCTATCTATCTATCTATCTATCTATCTATCTATCTATCTATCTATCTATCTGGCTATCTATCTATCTATCAATCTATCTATCAATCTAGCTATCTATCTAGCTATCTATCAATCTAGCTATCTAGCTATCAAGCTATCTATCAATCTAGCTATCTAGCTATCTAGCTGTCTATCTATCTAGGTAGCTATCTAGCTATCTATCTAATCTAGCTATCTAGCTAGCTATCTAGCTATCTAGCTATCTAGCTATCTATCTAGCTAGCTATCTATCTAGCAAGCTATCTAGCTATCTATCTAGCTAGCTATCTATCTAATCTAGCTATCTAGCTATCTATCAATCTAGCTATCAATCTAGCTATCTATCTAGCTAGCTATCTAGCTATCTAGCTATCTATCTAGCTATCTAGCTATCTAGCTATCTAGCTATTCATCAATGTAGCTATCTAGCTATCTATCAATCTAGCTATCTAGCTATCTGGCTATCTATCAATCTATCAATCTAGCTATCTATCAATCTATCTATCTATCTATCTATCTATCTATCTATCTATCTATCTATCTATCTATCTATCTATCTATCTATCTATCTATCTATCTATCTATCTATCTATCTATCTATCTATCTATCTATCTATCTATCTATCTATCTATCTATCTATCTATCTATCTATCTATCTATCTATCTATCTCTCTATCTATCTAGCGATCTAGCTATCTAGCTATCAATCTAGCTATCTAGCTATCTATCTATCTAGCTAGCTATCTAG
This sequence comes from Lissotriton vulgaris, assembly GCF_964263255.1. Lineage (NCBI taxonomy): Eukaryota > Metazoa > Chordata > Amphibia > Caudata > Salamandridae > Lissotriton > Lissotriton vulgaris. The sequence goes on along the minus strand of NW_028244755.1, from coordinate 360,580 downwards.
ATATCTAGCTATCTATCAATCTAGCTATCTAGCTATCTAACTATCTAGCTAGCTATCTAGCCATCTATCTATCTAGCTATCTAGCTATCTATCTAATCTAGCTATCTAGCTATCTATCAATCTAGCTATATAGCTAGCTATCTAGCTATCTATCTATCTAGCTAGCTATCTAGCTATCTATCAATCTAGCTATCAATCTAGCTATCTATCTAGCTATCTATCAATCTAGCTATCTAGCTATCAAGCTATCTATCAATCTAGCTATCTAGCTATCTAGCTGTCTATCTATCTAGGTAGCTATCTAGCTATCTATCTAGCTAGCTATCTAGCTAGCTAGCTATCTAGCTATCTATCTAGCTATCTAGCTATCTAGCAAGCTATCTAGCTATCTAGCTATCTAACTATTTATCAATCTAGCTATGTAGCTATCTATCAATCTAGCTGTCTAGCTATCTAGCTTGCTAGCTATCTAGCTAGCTGTCTAGCTATCTGGCTATCAAGCTATCTAGCTATCTATCTAGCTATCTAGCTATCTAGCTAGCTAGCTATCAAATCTAACTATCTAGCTATCTATCAAATC
>NW_028244755.1:295000-315000 GCF_964263255.1 Lissotriton vulgaris | reverse complement strand
ATCTAGCTATCTAGCTATCTAACTATTTATCAATCTAGCTATCAATATAGCTATCTATCTAGCTAGCTATCTAGCTATCTAGCTATCTAGCTATCTAGCTATTCATCGATCTAGCTATCTAGCTATCTATCAATCTATCTATCTATCTATCTATCTATCTATCTATCTATCTATCTATCTATCTATCTATCTATCTATCTATCTATCTATCTATCTATCTATCTATCTATCTATCTATCTATCTATCTATCTATCTATCTATCTATCAATCTAGCTATCTAGCTAGCTATCTAGCAATCTAGCTATCTATCTAGCTAGCTATCTAGCCATCTATCTATCTATCTATCTAGCTATCTATCTAATCTAGCTATCTAGCTATCTATCAATCTAGCTATCTAGCTAGCTATCTAGCTATCTATCTAATCTAGCTATCTAGCTATCTATCAATCTAGCTATCTAGCTAGCTATCTAGCTATCTATCTATCTAGCTAGCTATCTATCTAGCTAGCTATCTAGCTATCTATCTAGCTATCTAGCTATATAGCTATCTATCAATCTAGCTATCAATCTAGCAATCCAGCTAGCTATCTAGCTATCTAGCTATCTACCAATCTAGCTATCTAGCTATCTATCAAGCTATCTAGCTATCTATCTAGCTATCTAGCTATTTATATATCTAGCTACCTAGCTATCTAGCAATCTATCTAGCTATCTAGCTATCTATCAATCTAGCTATCTAGCTGTCTATCAATCAATCTATCTATCTATCTATCTATCTATCTATCTATCTATCTATCTATCTATCTATCTATCTATCTATCTATCTATCTATCTATCTATCTATCTATCTATCTATCTATCTATCTATCTATCTATCTATCTATCTGGCTATCTATCTATCTATCTATCAATCTATCTATCAATCTAGCTATCTATCTAGCTATCTATCTAGCTAGCTATCTAGCTATCTATCAATCTAGCTATCTAGCTATCAAGCTATCTATCAATCTAGCTATCTAGCTATCAAGCTATCTATCAATCTAGCTATCTAGCTATCTAGCTGTCTATCTATCTAGGTAGCTATCTAGCTATCTATCTAATCTAGCTATCTAGCTAGCTATCTAGCTATCTAGCTATCTAGCTATCTATCTAGCTAGCTATCTATCTAGCAAGCTATCTATCTATCTATCTAGCTAGCTATCTATCTAATCTAGCTATCTAGCTATCTATCAATCTAGCTATCAATCTAGCTATCTATCTAGCTAGCTATCTAGCTATCTAGCTATCTATCTAGCTATCTAGCTATCTAGCTATTCATCAATGTAGCTATCTAGCTATCTATCAATCTAGCTATCTAGCTATCTGGCTATCTATTAATCTATCAATCTAGCTATCTATCAATCTATCTATCTATCTATCTATCTATCTATCTATCTATCATCTATCTATCTATCTATCTATCTATCTATCTATCTATCTATCTATCTATCAATCTATCTATCTATCTATCTATCTATCTATCTATCTATCTATCTATCTATCTATCTATCTATCTATCTATCTATCTATCTATCTATCTATCTATCTATCTCTCTATCTATCTAGCGATCTAGCTACCTAGCTATCAATCTAGCTATCTAGCTATCTATCTATCTAGCTAGCTATCCAGATATCTAGCTATCTATCAATCTAGCTATCTAGCTATCTAACTATCTAGCTAGCTATCTAGCCATCTATCTATCTAGCTATCTATCTAATCTAGCTATCTAGCTATCTATCAATCTAGCTATCTAGCTAGCTATCTAGCTATCTATCTATCTAGCTAGCTATCTAGCTATCTATCAATCTAGCTATCAATCTAGCTATCTAGCTATCTATCTAGCTATCTATCTAGCTAGCTATCTATCTAGCTAGCTATCTAGCTATCTATCAATCTAGCTATCAATCTAGCTATCTAGCTAGCTATCTAGCTATCTATCTAGCTATCTAGCTATCTAGCAAGCTATCTAGCTATCTAGCTATCTAACTATTTATCAATCTAGCTATGTAGCTATCTATCAATCTAGCTGTCTAGCTATCTAGCTTGCTAGCTATCTAGCTAGCTGTCTAGCTATCTGGCTATCAAGCTATCTAGCTATCTATCTAGCTATCTAGCTATCTAGCTAGCTAGCTATCAAATCTAACTATCTAGCTATCTATCAAATCTAACTATCTAGCTATCTATCAATCTATCTATCTATCTATCTATCTATCTATCTATCTATCTATCTATCTATCTATCTATCTATCTATCTATCTATCTATCTATCTATCTATCTATCTATCTATCTATCTATCTATCTATCTATCTAGCGATCTAGCTATCTATCTAGCTATCTAGCTATCTGGCTATCTAGCTATCTATCAATCTAGCTATCTAGCTAGCTATCTAGCTAGCTATCTATCTAGCTAGCTATCTAGCTATCTATCAATCTAGCTATCTATCAATCTAGCTATCTAGCTATCAAGCTATCTAGCAATCTAGCTATCTAGCTTTCTAGCTATCTATCTAGCTATCTAGCTAGCTATCTTGCTATCTAACTATCTAGCTAGCTATCTAGACATCTATCTATCTAGCTATCTAGCTATCTATCTAATCTAGCTATCTAGCTATCTATCAATCTAGCTATCTAGCTAGCTATCTAGCTATCTATGTATCTATCTAGCTATCTATCTATCTATCTATCTATCTATCTATCTATCTATCTATCTATCTATCTATCTATCTATCTATCTATCTATCTATCTATCTATCTATCAATCTAGCTATCAATCTAGCTATCTAGCTAGCTATCTAGCTATCTATCTAGCTATCTATCTAGCTATCTAGCTATCTAGCTATCTATCTAGCTATCTAGCCATCTAGCAAGCTATCTAGCTATCTAGCTATCTAACTATTTATCAATCTAGCTATCAATATAGCTATCTATCTAGCTAGCTATCTAGCTATCTAGCTATCTAGCTATTCATCGATCTAGCTATCTAGCTATCTATCAATCTATCTATCTATCTATCTAGCTATCTATCAATCTATCTATCTATCTATCTATCTATCTATCTATCTATCTATCTATCTATCTATCTATCTATCTATCTATCTATCTATCTATCTATCTATCTATCTATCTATCTATCTATCTATCTATCTATCTATCTATCTATCTATCTATCAATCTATCTATCTATCAATCTAGCTATCTAGCTAGCTATCTAGCAATCTAGCTATCTATCTAGCTAGCTATCTAGCCATCTATTTATCTATCTATCTAGCTATCTATCTAATCTAGCTATCTAGCTATCTATCAATCTAGCTATCTAGCTAGCTATCTAGCTATCTATCTAATCTAGCTATCTAGCTATCTATCAATCTAGCTATCTAGCTAGCTATCTAGCTATCTATCTATCTAGCTAGCTATCTATCTAGCTAGCTATCTAGCTAGCTATCTAGCTATCTAGCTATATAGCTATCTATCAATCTAGCTATCAATCTAGCAATCCAGCTAGCTATCTAGCTATCTAGCTATCTACCAATCTAGCTATCTAGCTATCTATCAAGCTATCTAGCTATCTATCTAGCTATCTAGCTATTTATATATCTAGCTACCTAGCTATCTAGCAATCTATCTAGCTATCTAGCTATCTAGCTATCTATCAATCTAGCTATCTAGCTGTCTATCAATCTATCTATCTATCTATCTATCTATCTATCTATCTATCTATCTATCTATCTATCTATCTATCTATCTATCTATCTATCTATCTATCTATCTATCTATCTATCTATCTATCTATCTATCTATCTATCTATCTATCTATCTATCTATCTATCTATCTATCTATCTATCTATCTATCTATCTATCTATCTGGCTATCTATCTATCTATCAATCTATCTATCAATCTAGCTATCTATCTAGCTATCTATCTAGCTAGCTATCTAGCTATCTATCAATCTAGCTATCTAGCTATCAAGCTATCTATCAATCTAGCTATCTAGCTATCAAGCAATCTATCAATCTAGCTATCTAGCTATCTAGCTGTCTATCTATCTAGGTAGCTATCTAGCTATCTATCTAATCTAGCTATCTAGCTAGCTATCTAGCTATCTAGCTATCTAGCTATCTATCTAGCTAGCTATCTATCTAGCAAGCTATCTAGCTATCTATCTAGCTAGCTATCTATCTAATCTAGCTATCTAGCTATCTATCAATCTAGCTATCAATCTAGCTATCTATCTAGCTAGCTATCTAGCTATCTAGCTATCTATCTAGCTATCTAGCTATCTAGCTATTCATCAATGTAGCTATCTAGCTATCTATCAATCTAGCTATCTAGCTATCTGGCTATCTATCAATCTATCAATCTAGCTATCTATCAATCTATCTATCTATCTATCTATCTATCTATCTATCTATCTATCATCTATCTATCTATCTATCTATCTATCTATCTATCTATCTATCTATCTATCTATCTATCTATCTATCTATCTATCAATCTATCTATCTATCTATCTATCTATCTATCTATCTATCTATCTATCTATCTATCTATCTATCTATCTATCTATCTATCTATCTATCTATCTATCTATCTATCTATCTATCTATCTATCTATCTATCTCTCTATCTATCTAGCGATCTAGCTACCTAGCTATAAATCTAGCTATCTAGCTATCTATCTATCTAGCTAGCTATCCAGATATCTAGCTATCTATCAATCTAGCTATCTAGCTATCTAACTATCTAGCTAGCTATCTAGCCATCTATCTATCTAGCTATCTATCTAATCTAGCTATCTAGCTATCTATCAATCTAGCTATCTAGCTAGCTATCTAGCTATCTATCTATCTAGCTAGCTATCTAGCTATCTATCAATCTAGCTATCAATCTAGCTATCTAGCTAGCTATCTAGCTATCTATCTAGCTATCTAGCTATCTAGCAAGCTATCTAGCTATCTAGCTATCTAACTATTTATCAATCTAGCTATGTAGCTATCTATCAATCTAGCTGTCTAGCTATCTAGCTTGCTAGCTATCTAGCTAGCTGTCTAGCTATCTGGCTATCAAGCTATCTAGCTATCTATCTAGCTATCTAGCTATCTAGCTAGCTAGCTATCAAATCTAACTATCTAGCTATCTATCAAATCTAACTATCTAGCTATCTATCAATCTAGCTATCTAGCTATCTATCTATCTATCTATCTATCTATCTATCTATCTATCTATCTATCTATCTATCTATCTATCTATCTATCTATCTATCTATCTATCTATCTATCTATCTATCTATCTATCTATCTATCTATCTATCTATCTATCTATCTATCTATCTATCTATCTATCTATCTATCTATCTATCTATCTATCGATCTAGCTATCTATCTAGCTATCTAGCTATCTGGCTATCTAGCTATCTATCAATCTAGCTATCTAGCTAGCTATCTAGCTAGCTATCTATCTAGCTAGCTATCTAGCTATCTATCAATCTAGCTATCTATCAATCTAGCTATCTAGCTATCAAGCTATCTAGCAATCTAGCTATCTAGCTATCTAGCTATCTATCTAGATATCTAGCTAGCTATCTAGCTATCTAGCTATCTATCTAACTATCTAGCTAGCTCCCTATCTAGCTACCTAGTTATTTATCTGTCTAGCTATCTATCTAGCTATCTATCAATCTAGCTATCTAGCTAGCTATCTATCTATCTATCTATCTATCTATCAGCTAGATAGCTAGATTATCTAGCTATCTAGCTATCTATCAATCAATCTAGCTATCTGTCTAGCTATCTAGCTATCTATCTAGCTATCTAGCTATCTATCAATCTAGCTATCTAGCTGTCTATCAATCTAGCTGTCTATCTATCAATCTATCTATCTATCTATCTATCTATCTATCTATCTATCTATCTATCTATCTATCTATCTATCTATCTATCTATCTATCTATCTATCTATCTATCTATCTATCTATCTATCTATCTATCTATCTATCTATCTATCTATCTATCTATCTATCTTTCTAGCTATCTAGCCATCTATCTATCTATCTATCTAGCTATCTATCTAATCTAGCTATCTAGCTATCTATCAATCTAGCTATCTAGCTAGCTATCTAGCTATCTATCTAATCTAGCTATCTAGCTATCTATCAATCTAGCTATCTAGCTAGCTATCTAGCTATCTATCTATCTAGCTAGCTATCTATCTAGCTAGCTATCTAGCTATCTATCTAGCTATCTAGCTATATAGCTATCTATCAATCTAGCTATCAATCTAGCAATCCAGCTAGCTATCTAGCTATCTAGCTATCTACCAATCTAGCTATCTAGCTATCTATCAAGCTATCTAGCTATCTATCTAGCTATCTAGCTATTTATATATCTAGCTACCTAGCTATCTAGCAATCTAGCTATCTGTCTAGCTATCTAGCTATCTATCTAGCTATCTAGCTATCTAGCTATCTATCTAGCTATCTAGCTATCTAGCTATCTATCAATCTAGCTATCTAGCTGTCTATCAATCTATCTATCTATCTATCTATCTATCTATCTATCTATCTATCTATCTATCTATCTATCTATCTATCTATCTATCTATCTATCTATCTATCTATCTATCTATCTATCTATCTATCTATCTGGCTATCTATCTATCTATCAATCTATCTATCAATCTAGCTAGCTATCTATCTATCTATCTAGCTAGCTATCTAGCTATCTATCAATCTAGCTATCTAGCTATCAAGCTATCTATCAATCTAGCTATCTAGCTATCTAGCTGTCTATCTATCTAGGTAGCTATCTAGCTATCTATCTAATCTAGCTATCTAGCTAGCTATCTAGCTATCTAGCTATCTAGCTATCTATCTAGCTAGCTATCTATCTAGCAAGCTATCTAGCTATCTATCTAGCTAGCTATCTATCTAATCTAGCTATCTAGCTATCTATCAATCTAGCTATCAATCTAGCTATCTATCTAGCTAGCTATCTAGCTATCTAGCTATCTATCTAGCTATCTAGCTATCTAGCTATCTAGCTATTCATCAATGTAGCTATCTAGCTATCTATCAATCTAGCTATCTAGCTATCTGGCTATCTATCAATCTATCAATCTAGCTATCTATCAATCTATCTATCTATCTATCTATCATCTATCTATCTATCTATCTATCTATCTATCTATCTATCTATCTATCTATCTATCTATCTATCTATCTATCTATCTATCTATCTATCTATCTATCTATCTATCTATCTATCTATCTATCTATCTATCTATCTATCTATCTATCTATCTATCTATCTATCTATCTATCTATCTATCTATCTATCTATCTATCTATCTATCTATCTCTCTATCTATCTAGCGATCTAGCTATCTAGCTATCAATCTAGCTATCTAGCTATCTATCTATCTATCTAGCTATCTAGCTAGCTATCTAGCTATCTAGCTATCTATCTAACTATCTAGCTAGCTCCCTATCTAGCTACCTAGTTATCTATCTGTCTAGCTATCTATCTAGCTATCTAGCTATCTATCAATCTAGCTATCTAGCTAGCTATCTAGCTATCTATCTATCTATCTATCAGCTAGATAGCTAGATTATCTAGCTATCTAGCTATCTATCAATCAATCTAGCTATCTGTCTAGCTATCTAGCTATCTATCTAGCTATCTAGCTATCTAGCTATCTATCAATCTAGCTATCTAGCTGTCTATCAATCTATCTATCTAGCTATCTATCAATCTATCTATCTATCTATCTATCTATCTATCTATCTATCTATCTATCTATCTATCTATCTATCTATCTATCTATCTATCTATCTATCTATCTATCTATCTATCTATCTATCTATCAATCTAGCTATCTAGCTAGCTATCTATCTAGCTAGCTATCTAGCTATCTATCAATCTAGCTATCTAGCTATCAAGCTATCTATCAATCTAGCTATCTAGCTATCTAGCTGTCTATCTATCTATCTAGCTATCTAGCTATCTATCTAACTATCTAGCTAGCTCCCTATCTAGCTACCTAGTTATCTATCTGTCTAGCTATCTATCTAGCTATCTAGCTATCTATCAATCTAGCTATCTAGCTAGCTATCTAGCTATCTATCTATCTATCTATCAGCTAGATAGCTAGATTATCTAGCTATCTAGCTATCTATCAATCAATCTAGCTATCTGTCTAGCTATCTAGCTATCTATCTATCAAATCTAACTATCTAGCTATCTATCAATCTAGCTATCTAGCTATCTATCTATCTATCTATCTATCTATCTATCTATCTATCTATCTATCTATCTATCTATCTATCTATCTATCTATCTATCTATCTATCTATCTATCTATCTATCTAGCTATCTATCTAGCTATCTAGCTATCTGGCTATCTAGCTATCTATCAATCTAGCTATCTAGCTAGCTATCTAGCTAGCTATCTATCTAGCTAGCTATCTAGCTATCTATCAATCTAGCTATCTATCAATCTAGCTATCTAGCTATCAAGCTATCTAGCAATCTAGCTATCTAGCTATCTAGCTATCTATCTAGATATCTAGCTAGCTATCTAGCTATCTAGCTATCTATCTAACTATCTAGCTAGCTCCCTATCTAGCTACCTAGTTATCTATCTGTCTAGCTATCTATCTAGCTATCTATCAATCTAGCTATCTAGCTAGCTATCTATCTATCTATCTATCTATCAGCTAGATAGCTAGATTATCTAGCTATCTAGCTATCTATCAATCAATCTAGCTATCTGTCTAGCTATCTAGCTATCTATCTAGCTATCTAGCTATCTAGCTATCTATCAATCTAGCTATCTAGCTGTCTATCAATCTATCTATCTATCTATCAGCTAGATAGCTAGATTATCTAGCTATCTAGCTATCTATCAATCAATCTAGCTATCTGTCTAGCTATCTAGCTATCTATCTAGCTATCTAGCTATCTAGCTATCTATCAATCTAGCTATCTAGCTGTCTATCAATCTATCTATCTATCAATCTATCTATCTATCTATCTATCTATCTATCTATCTATCTATCTATCTATCTATCTATCTATCTATCTATCTATCTATCTATCTATCTATCTATCTATCAATCTATCTATCTATCTATCTATCTATCTATCTATCTATCTATCTATCTATCTATCTATCTATCTATCTATCTATCTATCTATCTATCTATCTATCTATCTATCTATCTATCTATCTATCTATCTATCTATCTATCTATCTATCTATCTATCTATCTGGCTATCTATCTATCTATCAATCTATCTATCAATCTAGCTATCTATCTAGCTATCTATCTAGCTAGCTATCTAGCTATCTATCAATCTAGCTATCTAGCTATCAAGCTATCTATCAATCTAGCTATCTAGCTATCAAGCAATCTATCAATCTAGCTATCTAGCTATCTAGCTGTCTATCTATCTAGGTAGCTATCTAGCTATCTATCTAATCTAGCTATCTAGCTAGCTATCTAGCTATCTAGCTATCTAGCTATCTATCTAGCTAGCTATCTATCTAGCAAGCTATCTAGCTATCTATCTAGCTAGCTATCTATCTAATCTAGCTATCTAGCTATCTATCAATCTAGCTATCAATCTAGCTATCTATCTAGCTAGCTATCTAGCTATCTAGCTATCTATCTAGCTATCTAGCTATCTAGCTATTCATCAATGTAGCTATCTAGCTATCTATCAATCTAGCTATCTAGCTATCTGGCTATCTATCAATCTATCAATCTAGCTATCTATCAATCTATCTATCTATCTATCTATCTATCTATCTATCTATCTATCTATCATCTATCTATCTATCTATCTATCTATCTATCTATCTATCTATCTATCTATCTATCTATCTATCTATCTATCTATCTATCTATCTATCTATCTATCTATCTATCTATCTATCAATCTAGCTATCTAGCTAGCTATCTATCTAGCTAGCTATCTAGCTATCTATCAATCTAGCTATCTAGCTATCAAGCTATCTATCAATCTAGCTATCTAGCTATCTAGCTGTCTATCTATCTATCTAGCTATCTAGCTATCTATCTAACTATCTAGCTAGCTCCCTATCTAGCTACCTAGTTATCTATCTGTCTAGCTATCTATCTAGCTATCTAGCTATCTATCAATCTAGCTATCTAGCTAGCTATCTAGCTATCTATCTATCTATCTATCAGCTAGATAGCTAGATTATCTAGCTATCTAGCTATCTATCAATCAATCTAGCTATCTGTCTAGCTATCTAGCTATCTATCTATCAAATCTAACTATCTAGCTATCTATCAATCTAGCTATCTAGCTATCTATCTATCTATCTATCTATCTATCTATCTATCTATCTATCTATCTATCTATCTATCTATCTATCTATCTATCTATCTATCTATCTATCTATCTATCTATCTAGCGATCTAGCTATCTATCTAGCTATCTAGCTATCTGGCTATCTAGCTATCTATCAATCTAGCTATCTAGCTAGCTATCTAGCTAGCTATCTATCTAGCTAGCTATCTAGCTATCTATCAATCTAGCTATCTATCAATCTAGCTATCTAGCTATCAAGCTATCTAGCAATCTAGCTATCTAGCTATCTAGCTATCTATCTAGATATCTAGCTAGCTATCTAGCTATCTAGCTATCTATCTAACTATCTAGCTAGCTCCCTATCTAGCTACCTAGTTATCTATCTGTCTAGCTATCTATCTAGCTATCTATCAATCTAGCTATCTAGCTAGCTATCTATCTATCTATCTATCTATCAGCTAGATAGCTAGATTATCTAGCTATCTAGCTATCTATCAATCAATCTAGCTATCTGTCTAGCTATCTAGCTATCTATCTAGCTATCTAGCTATCTAGCTATCTATCAATCTAGCTATCTAGCTGTCTATCAATCTATCTATCTATCAATCTATCTATCTATCTATCTATCTATCTATCTATCTATCTATCTATCTATCTATCTATCTATCTATCTATCTATCTATCAATCTATCTATCTATCTATCTATCTATCTATCTATCTATCTATCTATCTATCTATCTATCTATCTATCTATCTATCTATCTATCTATCTATCTATCTATCTATCTATCTATCTATCTATCTATCTATCTATCTATCTATCTATCTATCTATCTATCTATCTATCTATCTGGCTATCTATCTATCTATCAATCTATCTATCAATCTAGCTATCTATCTAGCTATCTATCTAGCTAGCTATCTAGCTATCTATCAATCTAGCTATCTAGCTATCAAGCTATCTATCAATCTAGCTATCTAGCTATCAAGCAATCTATCAATCTAGCTATCTAGCTATCTAGCTGTCTATCTATCTAGGTAGCTATCTAGCTATCTATCTAATCTAGCTATCTAGCTAGCTATCTAGCTATCTAGCTATCTAGCTATCTATCTAGCTAGCTATCTATCTAGCAAGCTATCTAGCTATCTATCTAGCTAGCTATCTATCTAATCTAGCTATCTAGCTATCTATCAATCTAGCTATCAATCTAGCTATCTATCTAGCTAGCTATCTAGCTATCTAGCTATCTATCTAGCTATCTAGCTATCTAGCTATTCATCAATGTAGCTATCTAGCTATCTATCAATCTAGCTATCTAGCTATCTGGCTATCTATCAATCTATCAATCTAGCTATCTATCAATCTATCTATCTATCTATCTATCTATCTATCTATCTATCTATCTATCTATCTATCTATCTATCTATCTATCATCTATCTATCTATCTATCTATCTATCTATCTATCTATCTATCAATCTATCTATCTATCTATCTATCTATCTATCTATCTATCTATCTATCTATCTATCTATCTATCTATCTATCTATCTATCTATCTATCTATCTATCTATCTATCTATCTATCTATCTATCTATCTCTCTATCTATCTAGCGATCTAGCTACCTAGCTATAAATCTAGCTATCTAGCTATCTATCTATCTAGCTAGCTATCCAGATATCTAGCTATCTATCAATCTAGCTATCTAGCTATCTAACTATCTAGCTAGCTATCTAGCCATCTATCTATCTAGCTATCTATCTAATCTAGCTATCTAGCTATCTATCAATCTAGCTATCTAGCTAGCTATCTAGCTATCTATCTATCTAGCTAGCTATCTAGCTATCTATCAATCTAGCTATCAATCTAGCTATCTAGCTAGCTATCTAGCTATCTATCTAGCTATCTAGCTATCTAGCAAGCTATCTAGCTATCTAGCTATCTAACTATTTATCAATCTAGCTATGTAGCTATCTATCAATCTAGCTGTCTAGCTATCTAGCTTGCTAGCTATCTAGCTAGCTGTCTAGCTATCTGGCTATCAAGCTATCTAGCTATCTATCTAGCTATCTAGCTATCTAGCTAGCTAGCTATCAAATCTAACTATCTAGCTATCTATCAAATCTAACTATCTAGCTATCTATCAATCTAGCTATCTATCTATCTATCTATCTATCTATCTATCTATCTATCTATCTATCTATCTATCTATCTATCTATCTATCTATCTATCTATCTATCTATCTATCTATCTATCTATCTATCTATCTATCTATCTATCGATCTAGCTATCTATCTAGCTATCTAGCTATCTGGCTATCTAGCTATCTATCAATCTAGCTATCTAGCTAGCTATCTAGCTAGCTATCTATCTAGCTAGCTATCTAGCTATCTATCAATCTAGCTATCTATCAATCTAGCTATCTAGCTATCAAGCTATCTAGCAATCTAGCTATCTAGCTATCTAGCTATCTATCTAGATATCTAGCTAGCTATCTAGCTATCTAGCTATCTATCTAACTATCTAGCTAGCTCCCTATCTAGCTACCTAGTTATCTATCTGTCTAGCTATCTATCTAGCTATCTATCAATCTAGCTATCTAGCTAGCTATCTATCTATCTATCTATCTATCAGCTAGATAGCTAGATTATCTAGCTATCTAGCTATCTATCAATCAATCTAGCTATCTGTCTAGCTATCTAGCTATCTATCTAGCTATCTAGCTATCTAGCTATCTATCAATCTAGCTATCTAGCTGTCTATCAATCTAGCTGTCTATCTATCAATCTATCTATCTATCTATCTATCTATCTATCTATCTATCTATCTATCTATCTATCTATCTATCTATCTATCTATCTATCTATCTATCTTTCTAGCTATCTAGCCATCTATCTATCTATCTATCTAGCTATCTATCTAATCTAGCTATCTAGCTATCTATCAATCTAGCTATCTAGCTAGCTATCTAGCTATCTATCTAATCTAGCTATCTAGCTATCTATCAATCTAGCTATCTAGCTAGCTATCTAGCTATCTATCTATCTAGCTAGCTATCTATCTAGCTAGCTATCTAGCTATCTATCTAGCTATCTAGCTATATAGCTATCTATCAATCTAGCTATCAATCTAGCAATCCAGCTAGCTATCTAGCTATCTAGCTATCTACCAATCTAGCTATCTAGCTATCTATCAAGCTATCTAGCTATCTATCTAGCTATCTAGCTATTTATATATCTAGCTACCTAGCTATCTAGCAATCTAGCTATCTGTCTAGCTATCTAGCTATCTATCTAGCTATCTAGCTATCTAGCTATCTATCTAGCTATCTAGCTATCTAGCTATCTATCAATCTAGCTATCTAGCTGTCTATCAATCTATCTATCTATCTATCTATCTATCTATCTATCTATCTATCTATCTATCTATCTATCTATCTATCTATCTATCTATCTATCTATCTATCTATCTATCTATCTATCTATCTATCTATCTATCTATCTATCTATCTGGCTATCTATCTATCTATCAATCTATCTATCAATCTAGCTAGCTATCTAGCTATCTATCTAGCTAGCTATCTAGCTATCTATCAATCTAGCTATCTAGCTATCAAGCTATCTATCAATCTAGCTATCTAGCTATCTAGCTGTCTATCTATCTAGGTAGCTATCTAGCTATCTATCTAATCTAGCTATCTAGCTAGCTATCTAGCTATCTAGCTATCTAGCTATCTATCTAGCTAGCTATCTATCTAGCAAGCTATCTAGCTATCTATCTAGCTAGCTATCTATCTAATCTAGCTATCTAGCTATCTATCAATCTAGCTATCAATCTAGCTATCTATCTAGCTAGCTATCTAGCTATCTAGCTATCTATCTAGCTATCTAGCTATCTAGCTATCTAGCTATTCATCAATGTAGCTATCTAGCTATCTATCAATCTAGCTATCTAGCTATCTGGCTATCTATCAATCTATCAATCTAGCTATCTATCAATCTATCTATCTATCTATCTATCTATCATCTATCTATCTATCTATCTATCTATCTATCTATCTATCTATCTATCTATCTATCTATCTATCTATCTATCTATCTATCTATCTATCTATCTATCTATCTATCTATCTATCTATCTATCTATCTATCTATCTATCTATCTATCTATCTATCTCTCTATCTATCTAGCGATCTAGCTATCTAGCTATCAATCTAGCTATCTAGCTATCTATCTATCTAGCTAGCTATCTAGATATCTAGCTATCTATCAATCTAGCTATCTAGCTATCTAACTATCTAGCTAGATATCTAGCCATCTATCTATCTAGCTATCTAGCTATCTATCTAATCTAGCTATCTAGCTATCTATCAATCTAGCTATCTAGCTAGCTATCTAGCCATCTATCTATCTAGCTATCTATCTAGCTATCTATCAATCTAGCTATCAATCTAGCTATCTAGCTAGCTATCTAGCTATCTATCTAGCTAGCTATCTAGCTAGCTAGCTATCTAGCTATCTATCTAGCTATCTAGCTATCTAGCAAGCTATCTAGCTATCTAACTATTTATCAATCTAGCTATGTAGCTATCTATCAATCTAGCTGTCTAGCTATCTAGCTTGCTAGCTATCTAGCTAGCTGTCTAGCTATCTGGCTATCAAGCTATCTAGCTATCTATCTAGCTATCTAGCTATCTAGCTAGCTAGCTATCAAATCTAACTATCTAGCTATCTATCAAATCTAACTATCTATCTATCTATCTATCTATCTAGCGATCTAGCTATCTATCTAGCTATCTAGCTATCTGGCTATCTAGCTATCTATCAATCTAGCTATCTAGCTAGCTATCTAGCTAGCTATCTATCTAGCTAGCTATCTAGCTATCTATCAATCTAGCTATCTAGCTATCAAGCTATCTAGCAATCTAGCTATCTAGCTATCTAGCTATCTATCTAGCTATCTAGCTAGCTATCTAGCTATCTAGCTATCTATCTAACTATCTAGCTAGCTCCCTATCTAGCTACCTAGTTATCTATCTGTCTAGCTATCTATCTAGCTATCTAGCTATCTATCAATCTAGCTATCTAGCTAGCTATCTAGCTATCTATCTATCTATCTATCAGCTAGATAGCTAGATTATCTAGCTATCTAGCTATCTATCAATCAATCTAGCTATCTGTCTAGCTATCTAGCTATCTATCTAGCTATCTAGCTATCTAGCTATCTATCAATCTAGCTATCTAGCTGTCTATCAATCTATCTATCTAGCTATCTATCAATCTATCTATCTATCTATCTATCTATCTATCTATCTATCTATCTATCTATCTATCTATCTATCTATCTATCTATCTATCTATCTATCTATCTATCTATCTATCTATCTATCTATCTATCTATCTATCTATCTATCTATCTATCTATCTATCTATCTATCTATCAATCTAGCTATCTAGCTAGCTATCTATCTAGCTAGCTATCTAGCTATCTATCAATCTAGCTATCTAGCTATCAAGCTATCTATCAATCTAGCTATCTAGCTATCTAGCTGTCTATCTATCTATCTAGCTATCTAGCTATCTATCTAACTATCTAGCTAGCTCCCTATCTAGCTACCTAGTTATCTATCTGTCTAGCTATCTATCTAGCTATCTAGCTATCTATCAATCTAGCTATCTAGCTAGCTATCTAGCTATCTATCTATCTATCTATCAGCTAGATAGCTAGATTATCTAGCTATCTAGCTATCTATCAATCAATCTAGCTATCTGTCTAGCTATCTAGCTATCTATCTATCAAATCTAACTATCTAGCTATCTATCAATCTAGCTATCTAGCTATCTATCTATCTATCTATCTATCTATCTATCTATCTATCTATCTATCTATCTATCTATCTATCTATCTATCTATCTATCTATCTATCTATCTATCTATCTATCTATCTATCTATCTAGCGATCTAGCTATCTATCTAGCTATCTAGCTATCTGGCTATCTAGCTATCTATCAATCTAGCTATCTAGCTAGCTATCTAGCTAGCTATCTATCTAGCTAGCTATCTAGCTATCTATCAATCTAGCTATCTATCAATCTAGCTATCTAGCTATCAAGCTATCTAGCAATCTAGCTATCTAGCTATCTAGCTATCTATCTAGATATCTAGCTAGCTATCTAGCTATCTAGCTATCTATCTAACTATCTAGCTAGCTCCCTATCTAGCTACCTAGTTATCTATCTGTCTAGCTATCTATCTAGCTATCTATCAATCTAGCTATCTAGCTAGCTATCTATCTATCTATCTATCTATCTATCAGCTAGATAGCTAGATTATCTAGCTATCTAGCTATCTATCAATCAATCTAGCTATCTGTCTAGCTATCTAGCTATCTATCTAGCTATCTAGCTATCTAGCTATCTATCAATCTAGCTATCTAGCTGTCTATCAATCTATCTATCTATCAATCTATCTATCTATCTATCTATCTATCTATCTATCTATCTATCTATCTATCTATCTATCTATCTATCTATCTATCTATCTATCTATCTATCTATCTATCTATCTATCTATCTATCTATCAATCTATCTATCTATCTATCTATCTATCTATCTATCTATCTATCTATCTATCTATCTATCTATCTATCTATCTATCTATCTATCTTTCTAGCTATCTAGCCATCTATCTATCTATCTATCTAGCTATCTATCTAATCTAGCTATCTAGCTATCTATCAATCTAGCTATCTAGCTAGCTATCTAGCTATCTATCTAATCTAGCTATCTAGCTATCTATCAATCTAGCTATCTAGCTAGCTATCTAGCTATCTATCTATCTAGCTAGCTATCTATCTAGCTAGCTATCTAGCTATCTATCTAGCTATCTAGCTATATAGCTATCTATCAATCTAGCTATCAATCTAGCAATCCAGCTAGCTATCTAGCTATCTAGCTATCTACCAATCTAGCTATCTAGCTATCTATCAAGCTATCTAGCTATCTATCTAGCTATCTAGCTATTTATATATCTAGCTACCTAGCTATCTAGCAATCTAGCTATCTGTCTAGCTATCTAGCTATCTATCTAGCTATCTAGCTATCTAGCTATCTATCTAGCTATCTAGCTATCTAGCTATCTATCAATCTAGCTATCTAGCTGTCTATCAATCTATCTATCTATCTATCTATCTATCTATCTATCTATCTATCTATCTATCTATCTATCTATCTATCTATCTATCTATCTATCTATCTATCTATCTATCTATCTATCTATCTATCTATCTATCTATCTATCTATCTGGCTATCTATCTATCTATCAATCTATCTATCAATCTAGCTAGCTATCTAGCTATCTATCTAGCTAGCTATCTAGCTATCTATCAATCTAGCTATCTAGCTATCAAGCTATCTATCAATCTAGCTATCTAGCTATCTAGCTGTCTATCTATCTAGGTAGCTATCTAGCTATCTATCTAATCTAGCTATCTAGCTAGCTATCTAGCTATCTAGCTATCTAGCTATCTATCTAGCTAGCTATCTATCTAGCAAGCTATCTAGCTATCTATCTAGCTAGCTATCTATCTAATCTAGCTATCTAGCTATCTATCAATCTAGCTATCAATCTAGCTATCTATCTAGCTAGCTATCTAGCTATCTAGCTATCTATCTAGCTATCTAGCTATCTAGCTATCTAGCTATTCATCAATGTAGCTATCTAGCTATCTATCAATCTAGCTATCTAGCTATCTGGCTATCTATCAATCTATCAATCTAGCTATCTATCAATCTATCTATCTATCTATCTATCATCTATCTATCTATCTATCTATCTATCTATCTATCTATCTATCTATCTATCTATCTATCTATCTATCTATCTATCTATCTATCTATCTATCTATCTATCTATCTATCTATCTATCTATCTATCTATCTATCTATCTATCTATCTATCTATCTATCTATCTATCTATCTATCTATCTATCTCTCTATCTATCTAGCGATCTAGCTATCTAGCTATCAATCTAGCTATCTAGCTATCTATCTATCTATCTAGCTATCTAGATATCTAGCTATCTATCAATCTAGCTATCTAGCTATCTAACTATCTAGCTAGATATCTAGCCATCTATCTATCTAGCTATCTAGCTATCTATCTAATCTAGCTATCTAGCTATCTATCAATCTAGCTATCTAGCTAGCTATCTAGCCATCTATCTATCTAGCTATCTATCTAGCTATCTATCAATCTAGCTATCAATCTAGCTATCTAGCTAGCTATCTAGCTATCTATCTAGCTAGCTATCTAGCTAGCTAGCTATCTAGCTATCTATCTAGCTATCTAGCTATCTAGCAAGCTATCTAGCTATCTAACTATTTATCAATCTAGCTATGTAGCTATCTATCAATCTAGCTGTCTAGCTATCTAGCTTGCTAGCTATCTAGCTAGCTGTCTAGCTATCTGGCTATCAAGCTATCTAGCTATCTATCTAGCTATCTAGCTATCTAGCTAGCTAGCTATCAAATCTAACTATCTAGCTATCTATCAAATCTAACTATCTAGCTATCTATCAATCTATCTATCTATCTATCTATCTATCTATCTATCTATCTATCTATCTATCTATCTATCTATCTATCTATCTATCTATCTATCTATCTATCTATCTATCTATCTATCTATCTATCTATCTATCTATCGATCTAGCTATCTATCTAGCTATCTAGCTATCTGGCTATCTAGCTATCTATCAATCTAGCTATCTAGCTAGCTATCTAGCTAGCTATCTATCTAGCTAGCTATCTAGCTATCTATCAATCTAGCTATCTAGCTATCAAGCTATCTAGCAATCTAGCTATCTAGCTATCTAGCTATCTATCTAGCTATCTAGCTAGCTATCTAGCTATCTAGCTATCTATCTAACTATCTAGCTAGCTCCCTATCTAGCTACCTAGTTATCTATCTGTCTAGCTATCTATCTAGCTATCTAGCTATCTATCAATCTAGCTATCTAGCTAGCTATCTAGCTATCTATCTATCTATCTATCAGCTAGATAGCTAGATTATCTAGCTATCTAGCTATCTATCAATCAATCTAGCTATCTGTCTAGCTATCTAGCTATCTATCTAGCTATCTAGCTATCTAGCTATCTATCAATCTAGCTATCTAGCTGTCTATCAATCTATCTATCTAGCTATCTATCAATCTATCTATCTATCTATCTATCTATCTATCTATCTATCTATCTATCTATCTATCTATCTATCTATCTATCTATCTATCTATCTATCTATCAATCTAGCTATCTAGCTAGCTATCTATCTAGCTAGCTATCTAGCTATCTATCAATCTAGCTATCTAGCTATCAAGCTATCTATCAATCTAGCTATCTAGGTATCTAGCTGTCTATCTATCTAGGTAGCTATCTAGCTATCTATCTAATCTAGCTATCTAGCTAGCTATCTAGCTATCTAGCTATCTATCTAGCTAGCTATCTATCTAGCGAGCTATCTAGCTATCTATCTAACTAGCTATCTATCTAATCAAGCTATCTAGCTATCTATCAATCTAGCTATCAATCTAGCTATCTAGCTATCTATCAATCTAG
>NW_028244755.1:257500-262500 GCF_964263255.1 Lissotriton vulgaris | reverse complement strand
AGCTATCTATCAATCTATCTATCTATCTATCTATCTATCTATCTATCTATCTATCTATCTATCTATCTATCTATCTATCTATCTATCTATCTATCTATCTATCTATCTATCTATCTATCTATCTATCTATCTATTCATCTCTCTATCTATCTAGCGATCTAGCTATCTATCTAGCTATCTAGCTATCTAGCTATCTAGCTATCTAGCTATTCATCAGTCTAGCTATCTAGCTATCTATCAATCTAGCTATCTAGCTATCTAACTATCTAGCTAGCTATCTAGCCATCTATCTATCTAGCTATCTAGCTATCTATCTAATCTAGCTATCTAGCTATCTAGCTATCTAGCTATCTATCTAGCTAGCTATCTATCTAGCGAGCTATCTAGCTATCTATCTAACTAGCTATCTATCTAATCTAGCTATCTAGCTATCTATCAATCTAGATATCATTCTAGCTATCTATCTAGCTAGCTATCTAGCTATCTAGCTATCTATCTAGCTATCTAGCTATCTAGCTATTCATCAATCTAGCTATCTAGCTATCTAATAATCTAGCTTTCTAGCTATCTAGCTATCTATCAATCTATCAATCTAGCTATCAATCAATCTATCTATCTATCTATCTATCTATCTATCTATCTATCTATCTATCTATCTATCTATCTATCTATCTATCTATCTATCTATCTATCTATCTATCTATCTATCTATCTATCTATCTATCTATCTATCTATCTATCTATCTATCTATCTATCTATCTATCTGTCTATCTATCTATCTATCTATCTATCTATCTATCTATCTATCTATCTAGCAATCTAGCTATCTATCTAGCTATCTAGCAATCTAGCTATCTATCTAATCTAGCTATCTAGCTATCTATCAATCTAGCTAACTATCTAATCTAGCTATCTAGCTATCTATCAATCTAGCTATCTAGCTAGCTATCTAGCTATCTATCTATCTAGCTAGCTATCTATCTAGCTAGCTATCTAGCTATCTAGCTATCAAGCTATCTATCAATCTAGTTATCTAGCTATCTAGCTGTCTATCTATCTAGGTAGCTATCTATCTATCTATCTATCTATCTATCTATCTATCTATCTATCTATCTATCTATCTATCTATCTATCTATCTATCTATCTATCTATCTATCTATCTATCTATCTATCTATCTATCTATCTATCTATCTATCTATCTATCTCTCTATCTAGCTATCTAGCTATCTGGCTATCTAGCTATCTATCAATCTAGCTATCTAGCTAGCTATCTAGCTAGCTATCTATCTAGCTAGCTATCTAGCTATCTATCAATCTAGCTATCTAGCTATCAAGCTATCTATCAATCTAGCTATCTAGCTAGCTATCTAGCTATCTATCTAGCTAGCTATCTAGCTATCTAGCTAGCTATCTAGCTATCTAGCTAGCTTTCTAGCTATCTAGCTATCTATCTAACTATCTAGCTAGCTCGCTATCTAGCTACCTAGTTATCTATCTATCTAGCTATCTATCTAGCTATCTAGCTATCTATCAATCTAGCTATCTAGCTAGCTATCCAGCTATCTAGCTATCTATCAGCTAGATAGCTAGATTATCTAGCTATCTAGCTATCTATCAATCAATCTAGCTATCTGTCTAGCTATCTAGCTATCTATCTAGCTATCTAGCTATCTAGCTGTCTATCAATCTATCTATCTATCTATCTATCTATCTATCTATCTATCTATCTATCTATCTATCTATCTATCTATCTATCTATCTATCTATCTATCTATCTATCTATCTATCTATCTATCTATCTATCTATCTATCTATCTATCTATCTATCTATCTGGCTATCTAGCTATCTATCAATCTATCTATCAATCTAGCTATCTAGCTAGCTATCTAGCTATCTATCAATCTAGCTATCTAGCTAGCTATCTATCTAGCTAGCTATCTAGCTATCTATCAATCTAGCTATCTAGCTATCAAGCTATCTATCAATCTAGCTATCTAGCTATCTAGCTGGCTATCTATCTAGGTAGCTATCTAGCTATCTATCTAATCTAGCTATCTAGCTAGCTATCTAGCTATCTAGCTATCTATCTAGCTAGCTATCTATCTAGCGAGCTATCTAGCTATCTATCTAACTAGCTATCTATCTAATCTAGCTATTTAGCTATTTATCAATCTAGCTATCAATCTAGCTATCTATCTATCTATCTATCTATCTATCTATCTATCTATCTATCTATCTATCTATCTATCTATCTATCTATCTATCTATCTATCTATCTATCTATCTATCTATCTATCTATCTATCTAGCGATCTAGCTATCTAGCTATCTGGCTATCTAGCTATCTATCAATCTAGCTATCTAGCTAGCTATCTAACTAGCTATCTATCTAGCTAGCTAGCTATCTATCAATCTAGCTATCTAGCTATCAAGCTATCTATCAATCTAGCTATCTAGCTATCTATCTATCTATCTAGCTAGCTAGCTATCTAGCTAGCAATCTAGCTATCTAGCTATCTAGCTAGCTTTCTAGCTATCTAGCTATCTATCTAACTATCTAGCTAGCTCGCTATCTAGCTACCTAGTTATCTATCTATCTAGCTATCTATCTAGCTATCTAGCTATCTATCAATCTAGCTATCTAGCTATCTAGCTATCTATCAGCTAGATAGCTAGATTATCTAGCTATCTAGCTATCTATCAATCAATCTAGCTATCTGTCTAGCTATCTAGCTATCTATCTAGCTATCTAGCTATCTAGCTATCTATCAATCTAGCTATCTAGCTGTCTATCAATCTAGCTATCTAGCTATCAATCTATCTATCTATCTATCTATCTATCTATCTAGCGATCTAGCTATCTATCTAGCTATCTAGCTATCTAGCTATCTGTCTATCTATCTATCTATCTATCTAGCGATCTAGCTATTTATCAATCTAGCTATCAATCTATCTATCTATCTATCTATCTATCTATCTATCTATCTATCTATCTATCTATCTATCTATCTATCTATCTATCTATCTATCTATCTATCTATCTATCTATCTATCTATCTATCTATCTATCTATCTATCTATCTATCTATCTATCTATCTATCTATCTATCTATCTATCTATCTATCTATCTAGCGATCTAGCTATCTATCTAGCTATCTAGCTATCTAGCTATCTGTCTATCTATCTATCTATCTATCTAGCGATCTAGCTATTTATCAATCTAGCTATCAATCTATCTATCTATCTATCTATCTATCTATCTATCTATCTATCTATCTATCTATCTATCTATCTATCTATCTATCTATCTATCTATCTATCTATCTATCTATCTATCTATCTATCTATCTATCTATCTATCTAGCGATCTAGCTATCTATCTAGCTATCTATCTATCTATCTATCTATCTATCTAGCGATCTAGCTATCTATCTAGCTATCTAGCTATCTGGCTATCTAGCTATCTATCAATCTAGCTATCTAGCTAGCTATCTAGCTAGCTAGCTATCTATCTAGCTAGCTAGCTATCTATCAATCTAGCTATCTAGCTATCTAGCTATCAAGCTATCTATCAATCTAGCTATCTAGCTATCTATCTATCTATCTAGCTAGCTAGCTATCTAGCTATCTAGCTAGCAATCTAGCTATCTAGCTAGCTATCTAGCTAGCTTTCTAGCTATCTAGCTATCTATCTAACTATCTAGCTAGCTCGCTATCTAGCTACCTAGTTATCTATCTATCTAGCTATCTATCTAGCTATCTAGCTATCTATCAATCTAGCTATCTAGCTATCTAGCTATCTATCAATCTAGCTATCTAGCTATCTATCAATCAATCTAGCTATCTGTCTAGCTATCTAGCTATCTATCTAGCTATCTAGCTATCTAGCTATCTATCAATCTAGCTATCTAGCTGTCTATCAATCTAGCTATCTAGCTATCAATCTATCTATCTATCTATCTATCTATCTATCTATCTATCTATCTATCTATCTATCTATCTATCTATCTATCTATCTATCTATCTATCTATCTATCTATCTATCTATCTATCTATCTATCTGGCTATCTAGCTATCTATCAATCTGTCTATCAATCTAGCTATCTAGCTAGCTATCTATCTAGTTAGCTATCTAGCTATCTATCAATCTAGCTATCTAGCTAGCTATCTATCTAGCTAGCTATCTAGCTATCTATCAATCTAGCTATCTAGCTATCTATCAATCTAGCTATCTAGCTATCTAGCTGTCTATCTATCTAGGTAGCTATCTAGCTATCTATCTAATCTAGCTATCTACCTAGCTATCTAGCTATCTAGCTATCTAGCTATCTATCTAGCTAGCTATCTATCTAGCGAGCTATCTAGCTATCTATCTAACTAGCTATCTATCTAATCTAGCTATCTAGCTATCTATCAATCTAGCTATCAATCTAGCTATCTATCTAGCTAGCTATCTAGCTATCTAGCTATCTATCTAGCTATCTAGCTATCTAGCTATTCATCAGTCTAGCTATCTAGCTATCTATCAATCTAGCTATCTAGCTATCTAGCTATCTAGCTATCTAGCAATCTATCTATCTATCTATCTATCTATCTATCTATCTATCTATCTATCTATCTATCTATCTATCTATCTATCTATCTATCTATCTATCTATCTATCTATCTATCTATCTATCTATCTATCAATCTATCTATCTATCTATCTATCTATCTATCTATCTATCTATCTATCTATCTATCTATCTATCTATCTATCTGTCTATCTATCTATCTATCTATCTATATGTCTGTCTGTCTGTCTTTCTATCTATCTATCTATCTATCTATCTATCTATCTATCTATCTATCTATCTATCTATCTATCTATCTATCTATCTATCTATCTATCTATCTATCTATCTATCTATCTACCTATCTATCTATCTATCTATCTATCTATCTATCTATCTATCTATCTATCTCTCTATCTATCTAGCGATCTAGCTATCTATCT
>NW_028244755.1:250000-252500 GCF_964263255.1 Lissotriton vulgaris | reverse complement strand
AGCTATCTATCAATCAATCTAGCTATCTGTCTAGCTATCTAGCTATCTATCTAGCTATCTAGCTATCTAGCTGTCTATCAATCTATCTATCTATCTATCTATCTATCTATCTATCTATCTATCTATCTATCTATCTATCTATCTATCTATCTATCTATCTATCTATCTATCTATCTATCTATCTATCTATCTATCTATCTGGCTATCTAGCTATCTATCAATCTATCTATCAATCTAGCTATCTAGCTAGCTATCTAGCTATCTATCAATCTAGCTATCTAGCTAGCTATCTATCTAGCTAGCTATCTAGCTATCTATCAATCTAGCTATCTAGCTATCAAGCTATCTATCAATCTAGCTATCTAGCTATCTAGCTGGCTATCTATCTAGGTAGCTATCTAGCTATCTATCTAATCTAGCTATCTAGCTAGCTATCTAGCTATCTAGCTATCTATCTAGCTAGCTATCTATCTAGCGAGCTATCTAGCTATCTATCTAACTAGCTATCTATCTAATCTAGCTATTTAGCTATTTATCAATCTAGCTATCAATCTATCTATCTATCTATCTATCTATCTATCTATCTATCTATCTATCTATCTATCTATCTATCTATCTATCTATCTATCTATCTATCTATCTATCTATCTATCTATCTATCTATCTATCTATCTATCTATCTAGCGATCTAGCTATCTATCTAGCTATCTAGCTATCTGGCTATCTAGCTATCTATCAATCTAGCTATCTAGCTAGCTATCTAGCTAGCTATCTATCTAGCTAGCTAGCTATCTATCAATCTAGCTATCTAGCTATCAAGCTATCTATCAATCTAGCTATCTAGCTATCTATCTATCTATCTAGCTAGCTAGCTATCTAGCTAGCAATCTAGCTATCTAGCTATCTAGCTAGCTTTCTAGCTATCTAGCTATCTATCTAACTATCTAGCTAGCTCGCTATCTAGCTACCTAGTTATCTATCTATCTAGCTATCTATCTAGCTATCTAGCTATCTATCAATCTAGCTATCTAGCTATCTAGCTATCTATCAGCTAGATAGCTAGATTATCTAGCTATCTAGCTATCTATCAATCAATCTAGCTATCTGTCTAGCTATCTAGCTATCTATCTAGCTATCTAGCTATCTAGCTATCTATCAATCTAGCTATCTAGCTGTCTATCAATCTAGCTATCTAGCTATCAATCTATCTATCTATCTATCTATCTATCTATCTAGCGATCTAGCTATCTATCTAGCTATCTAGCTATCTAGCTATCTGTCTATCTATCTATCTATCTATCTAGCGATCTAGCTATTTATCAATCTAGCTATCAATCTATCTATCTATCTATCTATCTATCTATCTATCTATCTATCTATCTATCTATCTATCTATCTATCTATCTATCTATCTATCTATCTATCTATCTATCTATCTATCTATCTATCTATCTATCTATCTATCTATCTATCTATCTATCTATCTAGCGATCTAGCTATCTATCTAGCTATCTAGCTATCTAGCTATCTGTCTATCTATCTATCTATCTATCTAGCGATCTAGCTATTTATCAATCTAGCTATCAATCTATCTATCTATCTATCTATCTATCTATCTATCTATCTATCTATCTATCTATCTATCTATCTATCTATCTATCTATCTATCTATCTATCTATCTATCTAGCGATCTAGCTATCTATCTAGCTATCTAGCTATCTGGCTATCTAGCTATCTATCAATCTAGCTATCTAGCTAGCTATCTAGCTAGCTAGCTATCTATCTAGCTAGCTAGCTATCTATCAATCTAGCTATCTAGCTATCTAGCTATCAAGCTATCTATCAATCTAGCTATCTAGCTATCTATCTATCTATCTAGCTAGCTAGCTATCTAGCTATCTAGCTAGCAATCTAGCTATCTAGCTAGCTATCTAGCTATCTAGCTAGCTTTCTAGCTATCTAGCTATCTATCTAACTATCTAGCTAGCTCGCTATCTAGCTACCTAGTTATCTATCTATCTAGCTATCTATCTAGCTATCTAGCTATCTATCAATCTAGCTATCTAGCTATCTAGCTATCTATCAATCTAGCTATCTAGCTATCTATCAATCAATCTAGCTATCTGTCTAGCTATCTAGCTATCTATCTAGCTATCTAGCTATCTAGCTATCTATCAATCTAGCTATCTAGCTGTCTATCAATCTAGCTATCTAGCTATCAATCTATCTATCTATCTATCTATCTATCTATCTATCTATCTATCTATCTATCTATCTATCTATCTATCTATCTATCTATCTTTCTATCTATCTATCTATCTATCTATCTATCTATCTATCTATCTATCTATCTATCTATCTATCTATCTATCTATCTATCTATCTATCTATCTATCTGGCTATCTAGCTATCTATCAATCTGTCTATCAATCTAGCTATCTAGCTAGCTATCTATCTAGTTAGCTATCTAGCTATCTATCAATCTAGTTATCTAGCTAG
>NW_028244755.1:232500-242500 GCF_964263255.1 Lissotriton vulgaris | reverse complement strand
TATCTATCTAATCTAGCTATCTAGCTATCTATCAATCTAGCTATCAATCTAGCTATCTATCTAGCTATCTATCTAGCTATCTAGCTATCTATCTAGCTATCTAGCTATCTAGCTATCTATCTATCTAGCTATCTAGCTATTCATCAATCTAGCTATCTAGCTATCTAGCTGTCTATCAATCTAGCTATCTAGCTATCTAGCTATCTATCAATCTATCTATCTATCTATCTATCTATCTATCTATCTATCTATCTATCTATCTATCTATCTATCTATCTATCTATCTATCTATCTGTGAGAAGTTGGCCTGGTATATAATGCTCACTAGTTCTAGTGATCACTCTGTACCATGCCAAGCAACCCTTATGATGATGGTTGTAATTCAACCTTGTAGACCAGTTATCCTAGTGGTAACGTGGACAAAGCAGTCTTAGGCTAAACTCTGAAAGGCATGTGAAGCCAGCTGTTATACCATACACAACCCCCTTGAATACCAAATGAAAGGGACACCACACAGATATATATTGAAAATATATATTGATTTATTAACTATAAAAATCCCCTGGACTCTTTATGAGCACAGAAGCACAAGCGTAAAATCACAAGACAGTTTAAAATACACAAAAGTTGCACAATATGGATGAGCCCTAGGGGCCACCTAAACCATATACTAAATAAGTGGTATAAGGGATACCAGGAGGAAAGTGAAGAGGCCTAGGGCCTTGGGAATCGCTGGAGCTATTCGAGACTGGAGTTAGCTAAGTCGGGAAAGGCCCACGGGACTCGGGTGCAGTGTCCAAAGTGCACGCACTTCTCAATACAAAGTCTATGGTGCGTAAAAAGCACAAAGTTAGAAAGTTAGGAACCTTCCGAGTGACCTACGGAGCTGAAACTTAAAACACAGGCCCTTGGGATGTGTACCAGTGCAGGAGCACCGGCGGAGCTGAGTTACCTCACCCACAGGAAGCGGGTGCACAGGGTCGAAGATGTGTCGGGTTTCGTCACGCTGGTCGATGGTGCTTGGAGCAGGAGATGCTGCAGGCGGCTCGATGAGAAGAGTTCCGGTGGATCCAAGGGTGGATCTGTAGATGTGAAGACCTGAAAGCAGAGGGGACAGTGTTCAAAGTCACTAGCCAGTGACTGCCGTGGAACCAGAGTGGAACCAGGTGATGTCGGGTGCAAACAGGCGTTGTCGGGTAGCTTCTTTCCGCAGCCACGTGGATACCCGGGGTCGAGGACGTCCAGGAGTCGGTCACGAGCTGTCCCACGTAGGCTTCTCGCTGTTGGCGGTGTCGGCGACCTGATCGGAGCAAACAGGCCTTGGCAAATGCAAGCCACGCAGAAGTTGAAAGATGCTGTTCACTCGGACCAGCAAGGTCAGAGCGGGTGCTCCTTTTCACAGGAGCTTGGGTAGGTCTGGAGCAACCAGACCTGCTGTTTAAATCTTCGGGTTCGTCGCCAAGATGGCCGCTGGCCGCGTGGCTAGTGGCCGGGATGGCGCGTCGAGTGGCACAATGCAAAAGGGCCCCACGCAGATCGTGGAGATGCTGGAGGGCTGATCTTCGGTGCAAGGGCTGCTCGGTGGTGGGGGTTCTCAATCCCCAAAGCACAACGTCGAGGATGCCTCAGAAGCTGCGCAGTCAGCTTTTCGGGTGTCTTTCAAGAGGTCCGGTCCCACGTCACTCGGTGCCTCCACGGGTCCCTTCTTTGCAGGGACTGTGGATCGGGCTCTGAGAGGTCTGGGAATCTGGTTCTTGTCGGGCTCTGGGCTCGGGCTCCGGCGGGAGGCGGCGGCAAAGCAGACGTCGAGTTGCTGGTTGGTACCTGTGTTCACAGGGTGGTCACTCCTTGGCCACAAGGGAGATTCTTCTTCAGTCTTCTGTGCAGCAGAATGTCGAAGTCCAGTCTTCTTCTTAGTTTAAGTTGATTTCGGGATGATCTGCTGTGCAATGGCACTGCTCCCCCTCTTATTCCAATCTAGGGGGTGGATCACCTACTAGGTCCCTCCTCTGGGAGGAACCAGGAAGGGGGGCGGTTACACCCCCTTTCCTTTGTCCAGCTCCGCGCCAGGACTGGGGCTGGAAGGCCCCAGAACCGGTTTGGGCTGGCCTATGCACGGGGACACCTTGTGTGCTCCGGGCATGTCTGATTCTTTTCAGCCCTGTCCTACCCAATACACAAAATCCTGTCTGGGGTGGTGCTCGCACCTCCCAAGGCAGGAAACCCTTTGTCCAGGCCACCATCTGCCGAGTTTCGGTCAGCAGCAGGAGGCCAGACTTGTGTCTGTGGTGGCAGCATCCATTTTGTGATGCTGAGGCTCTGTTTAACTTTAACCGGGGTTAAGGCTACACACATGTCGTGTCCCTCTAGAAGGGTGGAATGCTATCCCCGTCGCCAGAACTGGCGAGGGGATAGTATTCCAATTCGTATGACACCTTACTCGACATGTTTTGATAAAGCCAAACCAAAGATAGCATTTAACCGCGAGGATTATAATGCACTTAAGAGTATATGGTATGGCAATATCCCGGAACAGCTTAGGGAGTGGTTCCCGACAGCTGCAGACAGGCTCAGCTCATGCTAGAGCACCATCTCACATATTTCCAAGCACTCTGCCTCCAGGATTGATGAGGCCTTCCATAGGAGTGGCTGATAGGAACATATGTGTCCAGTTTAGGGTTAGGCACAGACATACTGTACCTAAGTAAGAGGTGGTTACACCGACTTACCCCAGCTGAGTGATCAGCCAGTTGTGTCACAGATGGAGGCCAGGCCAGGGGTGGCACAATACGTGCTGCAGCCCCTGGTAGGCCTTGGATACACCTATGCCCTGGGCACCTAGGGTGCACTATTACAGGGGCTCATAAGGTGAACCAGTTCCAATTCGTAATGCACCTAGAGTGCATGGGCATCAATTTAGAGAGAGAACAGCAGGCTGTGGGTCTGATTAGCAGGCCCACAGCCACATTAAGTCAGAAACCAGTGAAGCAAAAAGCAAAAATTTGGGGTGACCATAGGATAGCAGACCCTACTCTCCTACATAACCCCCCCCCAAACGCAGGGACATTAGACTAACCTTGACCAGTTGTGTCTTCATGTTCTAAGTGGAAGTACCTGGAGAGACCATCTGCG
Organism: Lissotriton vulgaris; assembly: GCF_964263255.1. Taxonomy (NCBI): domain Eukaryota; kingdom Metazoa; phylum Chordata; class Amphibia; order Caudata; family Salamandridae; genus Lissotriton; species Lissotriton vulgaris. The sequence continues at coordinate 239,368 of NW_028244755.1, read as the reverse complement.
TTGCCATGGTCAGTCCCTGGGCGGTGCTCCACTGTAAAGTCCATCCCCTGTAGGGAAATGGACCACCTGAGTAGTTTGGGGTTTTCACCCTTCATCTGATTAAGCCATAGGAGGGGCTTATGGTCGGTCTGAATCTTGAAGTGAGTGCCAAATAAGTATGGTCTCAACTTCTTCAGGGCCCACACCACAGCAAAGGCCTCCCTCTCTATAGCTGACCAACGTTTCTCTCTGGGGGTCAGCCTTCTGCTAATGAAAGCAATGGGCTGGTCCTGGCCATCTACATTAAGCTGTGAAAGCACTGCTCCCACTCCCAACTCAGAAGCATCTGTTTGGACAATGAACTCTCTTGAGTAGTCAGGACTCTTCAGGATAGGTGCAGAGCACATGGCCTTCTTCAGGTCATCAAATGCCTTTTGACAGATTTCTGTCCACTGAACCTTTTTGGGCATCTTCTTGGATGTCAGATCATTAAGAGGAGTCACAATGGACCCATAGTTCTTAACAAACTTCCTGTAGTACCCAGTCAGGCCCAAGAAAGCTCTGACCTGAGTCTGGGTAGTTGGAGGGGACCAGTCCTTGATGGTCTGGATCTTACTCTCCAGTGGTTGAACTTGGCCTCCACCTACAAGGTGGCCCAGGTATACAACCTTGCTCTGCCCTATCTGGCACTTTGTTGCCTTGATAGTGAGGCCTGCCTTCTGCAGAGCCTCAAGCACTTCCTTCAGGTGGATCAGGTGATCCTCCCAGGTGGAGCTAAAGACAGCAATATCGTCCAGATAAGCTGCACAAAAGTCATCCAACCCAGTGAGGACTTGGTTCACCAACCTTTGGAAGGTGGCAGGTGCATTTTTCAAACCAAAGGGCATCACCACAAACTGATAATGCCCACTAGGGGTAGAAAATGCTGTCTTGGCTTTAGACTCCTCAGCTAACCTGATTTGCCAGTAGCCAGCTGTCAAGTCAAATGTGCTCAAATATTTGGCAGAAGCCAACTTGTCAATGAGCTCATCTGCCCTTGGAATAGGGTGTGCATCTGTCCTGGTGACAGCATTGAGTCCTCTGTAATCCACACAGAACCTCATCTCTCTCTTGCCATCTTTGGTGTGAGGTTTGGGGACCAGAACCACTGGGCTAGCCCAGGGGCTCTCTGAAGGCTCAATGACACCTAATTCCAGCATCTTTTGCACCTCAGTCTTTATACAGTCCCTGACGTGGTCAGGTTGCCTGTAAATTTTGCTCTTTACAGGAAGACTGTCACCAGTGTCCACCACATGTGTACACCAGTTAGTCTGACTGGGTGTCAAGGAGAACATATGCCCATATGCCTGTAGAACTTGTCTGCAGTCATGTTGCTGATGCTCAGTGAGGTTGTCACCTAAGGCCACACCATCAACTGAACCATCCTCAGGGTTCTGAGTGAGCAGGTCTGGGAGAGGGTCACTCTCTTCCTCCTGTCCCTCATCTGTAGCCATGAGCAAGCCCATGTCTGCCCTGCTGACATATGCCTTCAATCTGTTCACATGGAGCACCCTGTGGGGGCTCCTGGGAGTTCCTAGGTCCACCAAGTAGGTAACCTCTCCCTTCTTTTCCAGAACTGTATGGGGTCCAGACCATTTGTCTTGGAGTGCTGCTGGGGCCACTGGCTCCAACACCCATACCTTCTGTCCAGGCTGAAACTCAACAAGGACAGCCTTTTGGTCATGCCAAGCTTTTTGTAATTCTTGGCTAGCCTCAAGGTTTTTGGATGCCTTTTCCATGTACTCTGCCATCCTGGAGCGGAGACCAAGTACATAGTCCACTATGTCCTGTTTAGGCTTTTTGAGAGGTAACTCCCATCCTTCCTTCACAAGACACAGGGGTCCTCTTACAGGGTGCCCAAACAACAATTCAAAGGGGCTGAATCCAACCCCCTTTTGAGGGACCTCTCTGTAAGCGAACAAAAGGCAGGGCAGAAGGATGTCCCATCTTCGCCTGAGCTTTTCAGGTAATCCTTTAATCATGCCCTTTAGGGTCTTGTTAAATCTCTCAACAAGCCCATTGCATTGTGGGTGATAAGGAGTGGTGAACTTGTAGTTTACACCACATTCCTTCCACATAGCTGTCAAATATCCAGACATGAAGTTGGTACCTCTATCTGATATTACCTCCTTAGGAAACCCCACTCTGGAGAAAACTCCAAGTAAGGCCCTGGCCACAACAGGAGCTGTTGTGGTCCTAAGGGGAATTGCCTCTGGGTACCTGGTGGCATGATCCACTACCACCAGTATGAATCTGTGCCCAGATGCTGTAGGGGGATCCATTGGACCAACAATATCAATCCCCACTCTCTCAAAGGGAACCCCCACCACAGGTAGTGGTATCAGGGGGGCCTTTGTTGTTCCACCTGCTTTACCACTGGCTTGGCAGGTTTCACAGGAGCGACAAAACTCCTTGGTGTCTTCAGACATGTGAGGCCAGTGAAAGTGAGGGACAAGCCTGTCCCAAGTCTTGTTCTGGCCTAGGTGTCCTGCTAAAGGAATATCATGGGCCAAGGTGAGTAGGAAGCCCCTAAATTGCAGAGGTATAACCAACCTCCTGGTAGCACCAGGCTTGGGGTCTCTAGCCTCTGAATAAAGGAGTCCATCGTCCCAATATACTTTATGGGCACCTTGAGCATTCCCAGCAGCCTCAGCAGCAGCCTGCTGTCTGAGGGGTTCAAGAGAAGGACAGGTTAACTGAGCCTGCCCCAAGTCTGCCCTAGAAGGTCCCCCTGTCCCCAGAAACTCAACCTGATCAGGTTCAAGTTCTTCAGGGACAGTTCCTTCAGGGGTCTCTAGATCAGTTTCCTGTGAAGCCTGATCCTCACTTGTAGGCAGTTGGGAAGGCACAGCCTTAACCCTCCTGTTCTTCTTCTTGGGAGGTACTTGGTCCATTGTTCCAGGATCCAAGACCTGAGGTTCAGAGAGGCACTTTTTGGCCTGTGACCTGGTCACAGCAAGGACATGTGATGATATCCCTAACATCTCTGCATGAGTCCTGTACTCAACTTCTGACCATAGAGAGTTCTCCAGGTCATTGCCCAACAAACATTCTACTGGGAGATCAGCACTAACCACAACTTTCTTTAGGCCAGTTACCCCTCCCCAGGAAAAGTTAACAAGTGCCACACTATGTGTAGTAGTGACATTGCTGGCATTGGTCACCAGGTAATCATCGCCTGGCATGTATTGTCCAGGGTCCACAAAGTTAGGTGTCACCATAGTGACACTGGCACATGTGTCCCTGTAAGCTTGAACCACTTTGTTGTTAATCAAAGGTGTCTGTCTGTATTTGCCCAGGTTACTGGGACTTATGTCAGGGGTCAAATCTATGTCCCCTTCACAAACCAGAACAGCCTGTGTAAGGGTTCTGACTAGGTCAGAATCTCCTTCAGTTCCCAAAGTGATTCCCACTAAACCCTTGGCTTGAGGACCAGCACTGCTAACTGTACTAGTGGGTGCAGGTGCCTTAGGGGCTGCAGTGCTGGGGGCTCCACCCTTTTTACACTCACTTGTCCAGTGAGAGGTGTTCTTACAAGTTTTACACCAGGGTTTCTTCTGACCTTCTTTCTTCTTCTTCTTGGAAGTTTGGGACCCACCCTCTGTCTCAGTTTGGGGCCCTGTTGAAGACTTCTGGTCTTTAGCTTTCTGCTCCCCACCCTTCTGGTCTGTTTTCTTCTGGTCACCACCCTGGTTCTGGTTCTGGTTCTTTTGCTTAACTCTGGTTCTTACCCATTTATCTGCCCTCTTTCCCAATTCTTGGGGAGAGGTCAAATCTGAGTCAACCAAATGTTGATGCAACTGCTGGTTCTGACAATTATTTAAAATTTGTTCTCTCATCAGCAAATTGTACAATCCTTCATAGTCTGTAACCTTGCTTCCCAGCAACCATCCCTCCAGAGCCTTAGTGGCACACTCAACAAATTCAGACCAGTCCTGAGTCTGTGTCTTCTGGGTATCTCTGAACATTAACCTGTACTGTTCAGTGGTTAAGCCTAACCCATCAATCAGAGCACTCTTCAGGACCAGGTAGTTTCTAGAATCCCCATCACTAACTGTGAGGAGTCTGTCTCGGCCTCTACCTTCAAAGGAGAGCCACAAGATTGCTGCCCACTGCTCCTGAGGGATCTGCTGTACTCTGCAGGCTCTCTCCATTGCAGTAATCCATTTATGGATGTCATCCCCAGCTTTGTAGGGGGGCACAATCTTACTCAGGTTTCTATTATCAAAAGACCTGTCTTTATCCTTGTGGATATTGCTGCCACCAGTGGGTTCTATTACCCCACTCTCTCTAGGCTGTCTTGCTCTAGCAAGTTTCTCCTTAGCCAGGGCAACCTCTAATTCTTGCCTCTGGATCCTAAGCTCAGCCTCTCTCATCTTGGCCTCATGTTCCCTTCTCTGAGGGCTAGTCATCTCCTTTCTGGAGTGACCATGAGAGCCTCTAGAGACATGGGAGGTATTGGATTCACCTGAGTGATGCCTCCTCCTCCTATGGCTCTGGTTAAGTCCACCTGAGGGTCTGAATGGGTTGTTACCTGATTCATTCCCAAGTTGACTTAAGTTAGCCTGGTTCAGTCTACTGACCAGCACCTGACTATCTCTGTCATCATCTGACTCACTGCTTTCCACCTCCTCCTCCTCTTCTTCTTCCTCTTCCTCTACATCTACTTGAGGAGCTCCAGTGGTGGAGGCTTCCTCATCTACTAGGATGATAGGGGTAGGGGTGTCTACAGTGTCATCCTCTGAAGGATGGCCTCCTTCAGCATTCCCTGTGGGGTTTGCTTTAGAGGTCTTTAGAGCCTCAGACTGATCCAAGAGCTCTCTTAGGTGGTCTGTAGTAGGGGTAGGCCCTGTCTTCAGACCCCTTAAGACACAAAGCTGTCTTAATTCCTTAAAGGGAAAAATAGCAAACTGGGATGGTGCCCTTGGAGGGTCACTCTCAACAGGAGTAAGTCCACTGGACCCCTCTGTTCCAGACATTGCTCTAGTGTGGGTGGATGTGTTGCAATCTACCTACACTGGTGTTTACCTACTAAACCTATCTAGTAGTTGTAGCTAGGGTGTGCTACTCCCTTTGCTCTACAACAACTAAGTTCAGTAGAACTTAAGTATACTAGTCTTGTTTTATATGTACCTAGCAGGTACCTGTGTGATCTTTCAGATGATAATCTCAAAGATTGTAATGGTAAAACAACAGCAAGCTCAGATCCCAATCCGCTGCTCACCAATGTGAGAAGTTGGCCTGGTATATAATGCTCACTAGTTCTAGTGATCACTCTGTACCATGCCAAGCAACCCTTATGATGATGGTTGTAATTCAACCTTGTAGACCAGTTATCCTAGTGGTAACGTGGACAAAGCAGTCTTAGGCTAAACTCTGAAAGGCATGTGAAGCCAGCTGTTATACCATACACAACCCCCTTGAATACCAAATGAAAGGGACACCACACAGATATATATTGAAAATATATATTGATTTATTAACTATAAAAATCCCCTGGACTCTTTATGAGCACAGAAGCACAAGCGTAAAATCACAAGACAGTTTAAAATACACAAAAGTTGCACAATATGGATGAGCCCTAGGGGCCACCTAAACCATATACTAAATAAGTGGTATAAGGGATACCAGGAGGAAAGTGAAGAGGCCTAGGGCCTTGGGAATCGCTGGAGCTATTCGAGACTGGAGTTAGCTAAGTCGGGAAAGGCCCACGGGACTCGGGTGCAGTGTCCAAAGTGCACGCACTTCTCAATACAAAGTCTATGGTGCGTAAAAAGCACAAAGTTAGAAAGTTAGGAACCTTCCGAGTGACCTACGGAGCTGAAACTTAAAACACAGGCCCTTGGGATGTGTACCAGTGCAGGAGCACCGGCGGAGCTGAGTTACCTCACCCACAGGAAGCGGGTGCACAGGGTCGAAGATGTGTCGGGTTTCGTCACGCTGGTCGATGGTGCTTGGAGCAGGAGATGCTGCAGGCGGCTCGATGAGAAGAGTTCCGGTGGATCCAAGGGTGGATCTGTAGATGTGAAGACCTGAAAGCAGAGGGGACAGTGTTCAAAGTCACTAGCCAGTGACTGCCGTGGAACCAGAGTGGAACCAGGTGATGTCGGGTGCAAACAGGCGTTGTCGGGTAGCTTCTTTCCGCAGCCACGTGGATACCCGGGGTCGAGGACGTCCAGGAGTCGGTCACGAGCTGTCCCACGTAGGCTTCTCGCTGTTGGCGGTGTCGGCGACCTGATCGGAGCAAACAGGCCTTGGCAAATGCAAGCCACGCAGAAGTTGAAAGATGCTGTTCACTCGGACCAGCAAGGTCAGAGCGGGTGCTCCTTTTCACAGGAGCTTGGGTAGGTCTGGAGCAACCAGACCTGCTGTTTAAATCTTCGGGTTCGTCGCCAAGATGGCCGCTGGCCGCGTGGCTAGTGGCCGGGATGGCGCGTCGAGTGGCACAATGCAAAAGGGCCCCACGCAGATCGTGGAGATGCTGGAGGGCTGATCTTCGGTGCAAGGGCTGCTCGGTGGTGGGGGTTCTCAATCCCCAAAGCACAACGTCGAGGATGCCTCAGAAGCTGCGCAGTCAGCTTTTCGGGTGTCTTTCAAGAGGTCCGGTCCCACGTCACTCGGTGCCTCCACGGGTCCCTTCTTTGCAGGGACTGTGGATCGGGCTCTGAGAGGTCTGGGAATCTGGTTCTTGTCGGGCTCTGGGCTCGGGCTCCGGCGGGAGGCGGCGGCAAAGCAGACGTCGAGTTGCTGGTTGGTACCTGTGTTCACAGGGTGGTCACTCCTTGGCCACAAGGGAGATTCTTCTTCAGTCTTCTGTGCAGCAGAATGTCGAAGTCCAGTCTTCTTCTTA
>NW_028244755.1:190000-195000 GCF_964263255.1 Lissotriton vulgaris | reverse complement strand
TGTCTGTCTGTCTGTCTGTCTGTCTATCTATCTATCTATCTATCTATCTATCTATCTATCTATCTATCTATCTATCTATCTATCTATCTATCTATCTATCTATCTATCTATCTATCTATCTATCTATCTATCTGTCTGTCTGTCTGTCTGTCTATCTTTCTATCTATCTATCCATCTATCTATCTATCTATCTATCTATCTATCTATCTATCTATCTATCTATCTATCTATCTATCTATCTATCTATCTATCTATCTATCTATCTATCTATCTATCTATCTATCTATCTATCTATCTATCTATCTATCTATCTATCTATCTAGCTATCTGGCTACCTAGTTATCTATCTATCTAGCTATCTAGCTAGCTATCAATCTAGCTATCTAGCTAGCTATCTAGCTATCTATCAGCTAGATAGCTAGATTATCTAGCTATCTAGCTATCTATCAATCAATCTAGCTATCTGTCTAGCTATCTAGCTATCTATCTAGCTATCTATCAATCTATCTATCTATCTATCTATCTATCTATCTATCTATCTATCTATCTATCTATCTATCTATCTATCTATCTATCTATCTATCTATCTATCTATCTATCTATCTATCTATCTATCTATCTATCTGGCTATCTAGCTATCTATCAATCTATCTATCAATCTAGCTATCTTGCTAGCTAGCTATCTAGCTAGCTATCTATCTATCTATCAATCTAGCTATCTTGCTAGCTATCTATCTAGCTAGCTATCTAGCTATCTATCAATCTAGCTATCTAGCTATCAAGATATCTATCAATCTAGCTATCTAGCTGTCTATCTATCTAGGTAGCTATCTAGCTATCTATCTAATCTAGCTATCTAGCTAGCTATCTATCTAGCTATCTAGCTATCTATCTAGCTAGCTATCTATCTAGCGAGCTATCTAGCTATCTATCTAACTAGCTATCTATCTAATCTAGCTATCTAGCTATCTATCAATCTAGCTATCAATCTAGCTATCTATCTAGCTATCTATCTAGCTATCTAGCTATCTATCTAGCTATCTAGCTATCTAGCTATCTATCTATCTAGCTATCTAGCTATTCATCAATCTAGCTATCTAGCTATCTAGCTGTCTATCAATCTAGCTATCTAGCTATCTAGCTATCTATCAATCTATCTATCTATCTATCTATCTATCTATCTATCTATCTATCTATCTATCTATCTATCTATCTATCTATCTATCTATCTATCTATCTATCTATCTATCTGTCTGTCTATCTATCTATCTATCTGTCTGTCTGTCTGTCTGTCTGTCTATCTATCTATCTATCTATCTATCTATCTATCTATCTATCTATCTATCTATCTATCTATCTATCTATCTATCTATCTATCTATCTATCTATCTATCTATCTATCTATCTATCTATCTATCTATCTATCTGTCTGTCTGTCTGTCTATCTATCTATCTATCTATCTATCTATTTATCTATCTATCTATCTATCTATCTATCTATCTATCTATCTATCTATCTATCTATCTATCTGTCTGTCTGTCTGTCTGTCTGTCTATCTTTCTATCTATCTATCCATCTATCTATCTATCTATCTATCTATCTATCTATCTATCTATCTATCTATCTATCTATCTATCTATCTATCTATCTATCTATCTATCTATCTATCTATCTATCTATCTATCTATCTATCTATCTATCTATCTATCTATCTATCTATCTGGCTATCTAGCTATCTATCAATCTATCTATCAATCTAGCTATCTAGCTAGCTAGCTATCTAGCTAGCTATCTAGCTATCTATCAATCTAGCTATCTTGCTAGCTATCTATCTAGCTAGCTATCTAGCTATCTAACAATCTAGCTATCTAGCTATCAAGCTATCTATCAATCTAGCTATCTAGCTATCTAGCTGTCTATCTATCTAGGTAGCTATCTAGCTATCTATCTAATCTATCTATCTAGCTAGCTATCTAGCTATCTAGCTATCTAGCTATCTATCTAGCTAGCTATCTATCTAGCGAGCTATCTAGCTATCTATCTAACTAGCTATCTATCTAATCTAGCTATCTAGCTATCTATCAATCTAGCTATCAATCTAGCTATCTATCTAGCTATCTATCTAGCTATCTAGCTATCTATCTAGCTATCTAGCTATCTAGCTATCTATCTATCTAGCTATCTAGCTATTCATCAATCTAGCTATCTAGCTATCTAGCTGTCTATCAATCTAGCTATCTAGCTATCTAGCTATCTATCAATCTATCTATCTATCTATCTATCTATCTATCTATCTATCTATCTATCTATCTATCTATCTATCTATCTATCTATCTATCTATCTATCTATCTATCTATCTATCTATCTATCTATCTGTCTGTCTGTCTGTCTGTCTGTCTGTCTGTCTGTCTGTCTGTCTGTCTATCTATCTATCTATCTATCTATCTATCTATCTATCTATCTATCTATCTATCTATCTATCTATCTGTCTGTCTGTCTGTCTGTCTGTCTGTCTGTCTGTCTGTCTGTCTGTCTGTCTGTCTGTCTGTCTATCTATCTATCAATCTATCTATCTATCTATCTATCTATCTATCTATCTATCTATCTATCTATCTATCTGTCTGTCTGTCTGTCTATCTATCTATCTATCTATCTATCTATCTATCTATCTATCTATCTATCTATCTATCTATCTATCTATCTATCTATCTATCTATCTATCTATCTATCTATCTATCTATCTATCTATCTATCTATCTATCTATCTGTCTGTCTGTCTGTCTGTCTGTCTGTCTGTCTGTCTGTCTGTCTGTCTATCTATCTATCTATCTATCTATCTATCTATCTATCTATCTATCTATCTATCTATCTATCTATCTATCTATCTATCTATCTATCTATCTATCTATCTATCTATCTATCTATCTATCTATCTATCTATCTATCTATCTATCTATCTATCTATCTATCTGGCTATCTAGCTATCTATCAATCTATCTATCAATCTAGCTATCTGGCTAGCTAGCTATCTATCTATCTATCAATCTAGCTATCTTGCTAGCTATCTATCTACTAGCTATCTAGCTATCTATCAATCTAGCTATCTAGCTATCAAGCTATCTATCAATCTAGCCTATCTAGCTATCTAGCTATCTAGCTGTCTATCTATCTATGTAGCTATCTAGCTATCTATCTAATCTAGCTATCTAGCTAGCTATCTAGCTATCTAGCTATCTAGCTATCTAGCTATCTATCTAGCTAGCTATCTATCTAGCGAGCTATCTAGCTATCTATCTAACTAGCTATCTATCTAATCTAGCTATCTAGCTATCTATCAATCTAGCTATCAATCTAGCTATCTATCTAGCTATCTATCTAGCTATCTAGCTATCTATCTAGCTATCTAGCTATCTAGCTATCTATCTATCTAGCTATCTAGCTATTCATCAATCTAGCTATCTAGCTATCTAGCTGTCTATCAATCTAGCTATCTAGCTATCTAGCTATCTATCAATCTATCTATCTATCTATCTATCTATCTATCTATCTATCTATCTATCTATCTATCTATCTATCTATCTATCTATCTATCTATCTATCTATCTATCTATCTATCTATCTGTCTGTCTGTCTGTCTGTCTATCTATCTATCTATCTATCTATCTATCTATCTATCTATCTATCTATCTATCTATCTATCTATCTATCTATCTATCTATCTATCTATCTATCTATCTATCTATCTATCTATCTATCTGTCTGTCTGTCTGTCTGTCTGTCTGTCTGTCTGTCTGTCTGTCTGTCTGTCTGTCTGTCTATCTATCTATCTATCTATCTATCTATCTATCTATCTATCTATCTATCTATCTATCTATCTATCTATCTATCTATCTATCTATCTGTCTGTCTGTCTGTCTGTCTATCTTTCTATCTATCTATCCATCTATCTATCTATCTATCTATCTATCTATCTATCTATCTATCTATCTATCTATCTATCTATCTATCTATCTATCTATCTATCTATCTATCTATCTATCTATCTATCTATCTATCTATCTATCTATCTATCTATCTATCTAGCTATCTGGCTACCTAGTTATCTATCTATCTAGCTATCTAGCTAGCTATCAATCTAGCTATCTAGCTAGCTATCTAGCTATCTATCAGCTAGATAGCTAGATTATCTAGCTATCTAGCTATCTATCAATCAATCTAGCTATCTGTCTAGCTATCTAGCTATCTATCTAGCTATCTATCAATCTATCTATCTATCTATCTATCTATCTATCTATCTATCTATCTATCTATCTATCTATCTATCTATCTATCTATCTATCTATCTATCTATCTATCTATCTATCTATCTATCTATCTATCTATCTATCTATCTATCTATCTGGCTATCTAGCTATCTATCAATCTATCTATCAATCTAGCTATCTAGCTAGCTAGCTATCTAGCTAGCTATCTATCTATCTATCAATCTAGCTATCTTGCTAGCTATCTATCTAGCTAGCTATCTAGCTATCTATCAATCTAGCTATCTAGCTATCAAGATATCTATCAATCTAGCTATCTAGCTGTCTATCTATCTAGGTAGCTATCTAGCTATCTATCTAATCTAGCTATCTAGCTAGCTATCTAGCTATCTAGCTATCTAGCTATCTAGCTATCTATCTAGCTAGCTATCTATCTAGCGAGCTATCTAGCTATCTATCTAACTAGCTATCTATCTAATCTAGCTATCTAGCTATCTATCAATCTAGCTATCAATCTAGCTATCTATCTAGCTATCTATCTAGCTATCTAGCTATCTATCTAGCTATCTAGCTATCTAGCTATCTATCTATCTAGCTATCTAGCTATTCATCAATCTAGCTATCTAGCTATCTAGCTGTCTATCAATCTAGCTATCTAGCTATCTAGCTATCTATCAATCTATCTATCTATCTATCTATCTATCTATCTATCTATCTATCTATCTATCTATCTATC
>NW_028244755.1:175000-185000 GCF_964263255.1 Lissotriton vulgaris | reverse complement strand
CTATCTATCTATCTATCTATCTATCTATCTATCTATCTATCTATCTATCTATCTATCTATCTATCTATCTATCTATCTATCTATCTATCTATCTATCTATCTATCTATCTATCTATCTATCTATCTATCTATCTATCTATCTATCTATCTGGCTATCTAGCTATCTATCAATCTATCTATCAATCTAGCTAGCTAGCTATCTAGCTAGCTATCTAGCTATCTATCAATCTAGCTATCTTGCTAGCTATCTATCTAGCTAGCTATCTAGCTATCTATCAATCTAGCTATCTAGCTATCAAGCTATCTATCAATCTAGCTATCTAGCTATCTAGCTGTCTATCTATCTAGGTAGCTATCTAGCTATCTATCTAATCTAGCTATCTAGCTAGCTATCTAGCTATCTAGCTATCTATCTAGCTAGCTATCTATCTAGCGAGCTATCTAGCTATCTATCTAACTAGCTATCTATCTAATCTAGCTATCTAGCTATCTATCAATCTAGCTATCAATCTAGCTATCTATCTAGCTATCTATCTAGCTATCTAGCTATCTATCTAGCTATCTAGCTATCTAGCTATCTATCTATCTAGCTATCTAGCTATTCATCAATCTAGCTATCTAGCTATCTAGCTGTCTATCAATCTAGCTATCTAGCTATCTAGCTATCTATCAATCTATCTATCTATCTATCTATCAATCTATCTATCTATCTATCTATCTATCTATCTATCTATCTATCTATCTATCTATCTATCTATCTATCTATCTATCTATCTATCTATCTATCTATCTGTCTGTCTGTCTATCTATCTATCTATCTATCTATCTATCTATCTATCTATCTATCTATCTATCTATCTATCTATCTATCTATCTATCTATCTATCTATCTATCTATCTGTCTGTCTGTCTGTCTGTCTGTCTGTCTGTCTGTCTGTCTGTCTATCTATCTATCTATCTATCTATCTATCTATCTATCTATCTATCTATCTATCTATCTATCTATCTATCTATCTATCTATCTATCTATCTAGCTATCTAGCTATCTAGCTATCTATCAATCTAGCTATCTAACTATCTAACTATCTAGCTAGCTATCTAGCCATCTATCTATCTAGCTATCTAGCTATCTATCTAATCTAGCTATCTAGCTATCTATCAATCTAGCTATCTAGCTAGCTATCTAGCTATCTATCTATCTAGCTAGCTATCTAGCTATCTATCAATCTAGCTATCAATCTAGCTATCTAGCTAGCTATCTAGCTATCTATCTAGCTAGCTATCTAGCTATCTAGCTATCTAGCTATCTATCTAGCTATCTAGCTATCTAGCTATCTATCTAGCTATCTAGCTATCTAGCAAGCTATCTAGCTATCTAACTATTTATCAATCTAGCTATCTAGCTATCTATCAATCTAGCTATCTAGCTATCTAGCTTGCTAGCTATCTAGCTAGCTGTCTAGCTATCTGGCTATCAAGCTATCTAGCTATCTATCTAGCTATCTAGCTATCTAGCTAGCTATCTATCAAATCTAACTATCTAGCTATATATCAATCTAGCTATCTAGCTCTCTATCTGTCTATCTATCTATCTATCTATCTATCTATCTATCTATCTATCTATCTATCTATCTATCTATCTATCTATCTATCTATCTATCTATCTATCTATCTATCTATCTATCTATCTATCTATCTATCTATCTATCTATCTATCTATCTATCTATCTATCTATCTATCTATCTATCTATCTATCTATCTATCTCTCTATCTATCTAGCGATCTAGCTATCTATATATCAATCTAGCTATTTAGCTATCTATCTATCTAGCTAGCTATCTAGCTATCTAGCTATATATCAATCTAGCTATCTAGCTATCTATCAATCTAGCTATCTAGCTAGCTATCTAGCAATCTATCAATCTAGCTAGCTATCTAGCTATCTATCAATCTAGCTATCAATCTAGCTATCTAGCTAGCTATCTAGCTATCTATCTAGCTAGCTATCTAGCTATCTAGCTATCTATCTAGCTATCTAGCAAGCTATCTAGCTATCTAACTATTTATCAATCTAGCTATCTAGCTATCTATCAATCTAGCTATCTAGCTATCTAGCTTGCTAGCTATCTAGCTAACTGTCTAGCTATCTGGCTATCTAGCTATCTATCAATCTATCTATCAATCTAGCTATCTAGCTAGCTATCTAGCTATCTATCAATCTAGCTATCTAGCTAGCTATCTATCTAGCTAGCTATCTAGCTATCTATCAATCTAGCTATCTAGCTATCAAGCTATCTATCAATCTATCTATCTATCTATCTATCTATCTATCTATCTATCTATCTATCTATCTATCTATCTATCTATCTATCTATCTATCTATCTATCTATCTATCTATCTAGCGATCTAGCTATCTATCTAGCTATCTAGCTATCTGGCTATCTAGCTATCTATCAATCTAGCTATCTAGCTAGCTATCTAGCTAGCTATCTATCTATCTATCTATCTATCTATCTGGCTATCTAGCTATCTATCAATCTATCTATCAATCTAGCTATCTAGCTAGCTAGCTATCTAGCTAGCTATCTAGCTATCTATCAATCTAGCTATCTTGCTAGCTATCTATCTAGCTAGCTATCTAGCTATCTATCAATCTAGCTATCTAGCTATCAAGCTATCTATCAATCTAGCTATCTAGCTATCTAGCTGTCTATCTATCTAGGTAGCTATCTAGCTATCTATCTAATCTAGCTATCTAGCTAGCTATCTAGCTATCTAGCTATCTAGCTATCTAGCTAGCTAGCTATCTATCTAGCGAGCTATCTAGCTATCTATCTAACTAGCTATCTATCTAATCTAGCTATCTAGCTATCTATCAATCTAGCTATCAATCTAGCTATCTATCTAGCTATCTATCTAGCTATCTAGCTATCTATCTAGCTATCTAGCTATCTAGCTATCTATCTATCTAGCTATCTAGCTATTCATCAATCTAGCTATCTAGCTATCTAGCTGTCTATCAATCTAGCTATCTAGCTATCTAGCTATCTATCAATCTATCTATCTATCTATCAATCTATCTATCTATCTATCTATCTATCTATCTATCTATCTATCTATCTATCTATCTATCTATCTATCTGTCTGTCTGTCTGTCTGTCTATCTATCTATCTATCTATCTATCTATCTATCTATCTATCTATCTATCTATCTATCTATCTATCTATCTATCTATCTATCTATCTATCTATCTATCTATCTATCTATCTATCTATCTATCTATCTATCTATCTATCTATCTAGCTAGCTATCTAGCTATCTAGCTATCTATCTAGCTATCTAGCAAGCTATCTAGCTATCTAACTATTTATCAATCTAGCTATCTAGCTATCTATCAATCTAGCTATCTAGCTATCTAGCTTGCTAGCTATCTAGCTAACTGTCTAGCTATCTGGCTATCTAGCTATCTATCAATCTATCTATCAATCTAGCTATCTAGCTAGCTATCTAGCTATCTATCAATCTAGCTATCTAGCTAGCTATCTATCTAGCTAGCTATCTAGCTATCTATCAATCTAGCTATCTAGCTATCAAGCTATCTATCAATCTATCTATCTATCTATCTATCTATCTATCTATCTATCTATCTATCTATCTATCTATCTATCTATCTATCTATCTATCTATCTATCTATCTATCTATCTATCTATCTATCTATCTATCTATCTAGCGATCTAGCTATCTATCTATCTATCTAGCTATCTGGCTATCTAGCTATCTATCAATCTAGCTATCTAGCTAGCTATCTAGCTAGCTATCTATCTAGCTAGCTAGCTATCTATCAATCTAGCTATCTAGCTATCAAGCTATCTATCAATCTAGCTATCTAGCTATCTATCTATCTATCTATCTAGCTAGCTAGCTATCTAGCTAGCAATCTAGCTATCTAGCTATCTAGCTAGCTTTCTAGCTATCTAGCTATCTATCTAACTATCTAGCTAGCTCGCTATCTAGCTACCTAGTTATCTATCTATCTAGCTATCTATCTAGCTATCTATCAATCTAGCTATCTAGCTATCTAGCTATCTATCAGCTAGATAGCTAGATTATCTAGCTATCTAGCTATCTATCAATCAATCTAGCTATCTGTCTAGCTATCTAGCTATCTATCTAGCTATCTAGCTATCTAGCTATCTATCAATCTAGCTATCTAGCTGTCTATCAATCTAGCTATCTAGCTATCAATCTATCTATCTATCTATCTATCTATCTATCTAGCGATCTAGCTATCTATCTAGCTATCTAGCTATCTAGCTATCTGTCTATCTATCTATCTATCTATCTATCTATCTAGCGATCTAGCTATTTATCAATCTAGCTATCAATCTATCTATCTATCTATCTATCTATCTATCTATCTATCTATCTATCTATCTATCTATCTATCTATCTATCTATCTATCTATCTATCTATCCATCTATCTATCTATCTATCTATCTATCTATCTATCTATCTATCTATCTATCTATCTATCTATCTATCTATCTATCTATCTATCTATCTATCTATCTATCTATCTATCTATCTATCTAGCGATCTAGCTATCTATATATCAATCTAGCTATTTAGCTATCTATCTATCTAGCTAGCTATCTAGCTATCTAGCTATCTATCAATCTAGCTATCTAGCTATCTATCAATCTAGCTATCTAGCTAGCTATCTAGCAATCTATCAATCTAGCTAGCTATCTAGCTATCTATCAATCTAGCTATCAATCTAGCTATCTAGCTAGCTATCTAGCTATCTATCTAGCTAGCTATCTAGCTATCTAGCTATCTATCTAGCTATCTAGCTATCTAGCAAGCTATCTAGCTATCTAGCTATCTAACTATTTATCAATCTAGCTATCTAGCTATCTATCAATCTAGCTATCTAGCTATCTAGCTTGCTAGCTATCTAGCTAGCTGTCTAGCTATCTGGCTATCTAGCTATCTATCAATCTATCTATCAATCTAGCTATCTAGCTAGCTATCTAGCTATCTATCAATCTAGCTATCTAGCTAGCTATCTATCTAGCTAGCTATCTAGCTATCTATCAATCTAGCTATCTAGCTATCAAGCTATCTATCAATCTAGCTATCTAGCTATCTAGCTGTCTATCTATCTAGGTAGCTATCTAGCTATCTATCTAATCTAGCTATCTAGCTAGCTATCTAGCTATCTAGCTATCTAGCTATCTATCTAGCTAGCTATCTATCTAGCGAGCTATCTAGCTATCTATCTAACTAGCTATCTATCTAATCTAGCTATTTAGCTATTTATCAATCTAGCTATCAATCTAGCTATCTATCTATCTATCTATCTATCTATCTATCTATCTATCTATCTATCTATCTATCTATCTATCTATCTATCTATCTATCTATCTATCTATCTATCTATCTATCTATCTATCTATCTATCTATCTATCTATCTATCTATCTATCTATCTATCTATCTATCTATCTATCTATCTATCTATCTATCTATCTATCTATCTATCTGTCTGTCTGTCTGTCTGTCTTTCTATCTATCTATCTATCTATCTATCTATCTATCTATCTATCTATCTATCTATCTATCTATCTATCTATCTATCTATCTATCTATCTATCTATCTATCTATCTGGCTATCTAGCTATCTATCAATCTATCTATCAATCTAGCTATCTAGCTAGCTAGCTATCTAGCTAGCTATCTAGCTATCTATCAATCTAGCTATCTTGCTAGCTATCTATCTAGCTAGCTATCTAGCTATCTATCAATCTAGCTATCTAGCTATCAAGCTATCTATCAATCTAGCTATCTAGCTATCTAGCTGTCTATCTATCTAGGTAGCTATCTAGCTATCTATCTAATCTAGCTATCTAGCTAGCTATCTAGCTATCTAGCTATCTATCTAGCTAGCTATCTATCTAGCGAGCTATCTAGCTATCTATCTAACTAGCTATCTATCTAATCTAGCTATCTAGCTATCTATCAATCTAGCTATCAATCTAGCTATCTATCTAGCTATCTATCTAGCTATCTATCTATCTATCTAGCTATCTAGCTATCTAGCTATCTATCTATCTAGCTATCTAGCTATTCATCAATCTAGCTATCTAGCTGTCTATCAATCTAGCTATCTAGCTATCTAGCTATCTATCAATCTATCTATCTATCTATCAATCTATCTATCTATCTATCTATCTATCTATCTATCTATCTATCTATCTATCTATCTATCTGTTTGTCTGTCTGTCTATCTATCTATCTATCTATCTATCTATCTATCTATCTATCTATCTATCTATCTATCTATCTATCTATCTATCTATCTATCTATCTATCTATCTATCTATCTATCTATCTATCTATCTATCTATCTATCTATCTATCTATCTATCTATCTATCTATCTGTCTGTCTGTCTGTCTGTCTGTCTGTCTGTCTATCTATCTATCTATCTATCTATCTATCTATCTATCTATCTATCTATCTATCTATCTATCTATCTATCTATCTATCTATCTATCTATCTATCTATCTGTCTGTCTGTCTGTCTGTCTATCTATCTTTCTATCTATCTATCTATCTATCTATCTATCTATCTATCTATCTATCTATCTATCTATCTATCTATCTATCTATCTATCTATCTATCTATCTATCTATCTATCTATCTATCTATCTATCTATCTATCTATCTATCTATCTATCTATCTATCTATCTGACTGTCTGTCCATCTGTCCATCTGTCCATCTATCCATCTGACTGTCTGTCCATCTGTCCATCTGTCCATCTATCTATCTATCTATCTATCTATCTATCTATCTATCTATCTATCTATCTATCTATCTATCTATCTATCTATCTATCTATCTATCTATCTATCTATCTAGCGATCTAGCTATCTATCTATCAATCTAGCTATCTAGCTATCTATCTATCTAGCTAGCTATCTAGCTATCTAGCTATCTATCAATCTAGCTATCTAACTATCTAACTATCTAGCTAGCTATCTAGCCATCTATCTATCTAGCTATCTAGCTATCTATCTAATCTAGCTATCTAGCTATCTATCAATCTAGCTATCTAGCTAGCTATCTAGCTATCTATCTATCTAGCTAGCTATCTAGCTATCTATCAATCTAGCTATCAATCTAGCTATCTAGCTAGCTATCTAGCTATCTATCTAGCTAGCTATCTAGCTATCTAGCTATCTAGCTATCTATCTAGCTATCTAGCTATCTAGCTATCTATCTAGCTATCTAGCTATCTAGCAAGCTATCTAGCTATCTAACTATTTATCAATCTAGCTATCTAGCTATCTATCAATCTAGCTATCTAGCTATCTAGCTTGCTAGCTATCTAGCTAGCTGTCTAGCTATCTGGCTATCAAGCTATCTAGCTATCTATCTAGCTATCTAGCTATCTAGCTAGCAATCTTTCAAATCTAACTATCTAGCTATATATCAATCTAGCTATCTAGCTCTCTATCTGTCTATCTATCTATCTATCTATCTATCTATCTATCTATCTATCTATCTATCTATCTATCTATCTATCTATCTATCTATCTATCTATCTATCTATCTATCTATCTATCTATCTATCTATCTATCTATCTATCTATCTATCTATCTATCTATCTATCTCTCTATCTATCTAGCGATCTAGCTATCTATATATCAATCTAGCTATTTAGCTATCTATCTATCTAGCTAGCTATCTAGCTATCTAGCTATATATCAATCTAGCTATCTAGCTATCTATCAATCTAGCTATCTAGCTAGCTATCTAGCAATCTATCAATCTAGCTAGCTATCTAGCTATCTATCAATCTAGCTATCAATCTAGCTATCTAGCTAGCTATCTAGCTATCTATCTAGCTAGCTATCTAGCTATCTAGCTATCTATCTAGCTATCTAGCAAGCTATCTAGCTATCTAACTATTTATCAATCTAGCTATCTAGCTATCTATCAATCTAGCTATCTAGCTATCTAGCTTGCTAGCTATCTAGCTAACTGTCTAGCTATCTGGCTATCTAGCTATCTATCAATCTATCTATCAATCTAGCTATCTAGCTAGCTATCTAGCTATCTATCAATCTAGCTATCTAGCTAGCTATCTATCTAGCTAGCTATCTAGCTATCTATCAATCTAGCTATCTAGCTATCAAGCTATCTATCAATCTATCTATCTATCTATCTATCTATCTATCTATCTATCTATCTATCTATCTATCTATCTATCTATCTATCTATCTATCTATCTATCTAGCGATCTAGCTATCTATCTAGCTATCTAGCTATCTGGCTATCTAGCTATCTATCAATCTAGCTATCTAGCTAGCTATCTAGCTAGCTATCTATCTAGCTAGCTAGCTATCTATCAATCTAGCTATCTAGCTATCAAGCTATCTATCAATCTAGCTATCTAGCTATCTATCTATCTATCTAGCTAGCTAGCTATCTAGCTAGCAATCTAGCTATCTAGCTATCTAGCTAGCTTTCTAGCTATCTAGCTATCTATCTAACTATCTAGCTAGCTCGCTATCTAGCTACCTAGTTATCTATCTATCTAGCTATCTATCTAGCTATCTATCAATCTAGCTATCTAGCTATCTAGCTATCTATCAGCTAGATAGCTAGATTATCTAGCTATCTAGCTATCTATCAATCAATCTAGCTATCTGTCTAGCTATCTATCTATCTATCTAGCTATCTAGCTATCTAGCTATCTATCAATCTAGCTATCTAGCTGTCTATCAATCTAGCTATCTAGCTATCAATCTATCTATCTATCTATCTATCTATCTATCTATCTAGCGATCTAGCTATCTATCTAGCTATCTAGCTATCTAGCTATCTGTCTATCTATCTATCTATCTATCTAGCGATCTAGCTATTTATCAATCTAGCTATCAATCTATCTATCTATCTATCTATCTATCTATCTATCTATCTATCTATCTATCTATCTATCTATCTATCTATCTATCTATCTATCTATCTATCTATCTATCTATCTATCTATCTATCTATCTATCTATCTATCTATCTATCTATCTATCTCTCTATCTATCTAGCGATCTAGCTATCTATATATCAATCTAGCTATTTAGCTATCTATCTATCTAGCTAGCTATCTAGCTATCTAGCTATCTATCAATCTAGCTATCTAGCTATCTATCAATCTAGCTATCTAGCTAGCTATCTAGCAATCTATCAATCTAGCTAGCTATCTAGCTATCTATCAATCTAGCTATCAATCTAGCTATCTAGCTAGCTATCTAGCTATCTATCTAGCTAGCTATCTAGCTATCTAGCTATCTATCTAGCTATCTAGCTATCTAGCAAGCTATCTAGCTATCTAGCTATCTAACTATTTATCAATCTAGCTATCTAGCTATCTATCAATCTAGCTATCTAGCTATCTAGCTTGCTAGCTATCTAGCTAGCTGTCTAGCTATCTGGCTATCTAGCTATCTATCAATCTATCTATCAATCTAGCTATCTAGCTAGCTATCTAGCTATCTATCAATCTAGCTATCTAGCTAGCTATCTATCTAGCTAGCTATCTAGCTATCTATCAATCTAGCTATCTAGCTATCAAGCTATCTATCAATCTAGCTATCTAGCTATCTAGCTGTCTATCTATCTAGGTAGCTATCTAGCTATCTATCTAATCTAGCTATCTAGCTAGCTATCTAGCTATCTAGCTATCTAGCTATCTATCTAGCTAGCTATCTATCTAGCGAGCTATCTAGCTATCTATCTAACTAGCTATCTATCTAATCTAGCTATTTAGCTATTTATCAATCTAGCTATCAATCTAGCTATCTATCTATCTATCTATCTATCTATCTATCTATCTATCTATCTATCTATCTATCTATCTATCTATCTATCTATCTATCTATCTATCTATCTATCTATCTATCTATCTATCTATCTATCTATCTAGCG
>NW_028244755.1:160000-167500 GCF_964263255.1 Lissotriton vulgaris | reverse complement strand
TCCATCCATCTATCTATCTATCTATCTATCTATCTATCTATCTATCTATCTATCTATCTATCTATCTATCTATCTATCTATCTATCTATCTATCAATCTATCTATCTATCTATCTATCTATCTATCTATCTATCTGTCTGTCTATCTATCTGTCTGTCTGTCTGTCTATCTTTCTATCTATCTATCTATCTATCTATCTATCTATCTATCTATCTATCTATCTATCTATCTATCTATCTATCTATCTATCTATCTATCTATCTATCTATCTATCTATCTATCTATCTATCTATCTATCTATCTATCTATCTATCTATCTATCTATCTATCCATCTGACTGTCTGTCCATCTGTCCATCTGTCCATCTATCTATCTATCTATCTATCTATCTATCTATCTATCTATCTATCTATCTATCTATCTATCTATCTATCTATCTATCTATCTATCTATCTATCTATCTATCTATCTATCTATCTATCTATCTATCTATCGATCTATCGATCTAGCTATCTATCTATCTAATCTAGCTATCTAGCTATCTATCAATCTAGCTATCATTCTAGCTATCTATCTAGCTAGCTATCTAGCTATCTAGCTATCTATCTAGCTATCTAGCTATCTAGCTATTCATCAATCTAGCTATCTAGCTATCTAATAATCTAGCTTTCTAGCTATCTATCAATCTATCAGTCTAGCTATCAATCTATCTATCTATCTATCTATCTATCTATCTATCTATCTATCTATCTATCTATCTATCTATCTATCTATCTATCTATCTATCTATCTATCTATCTATCTATCTATCTATCTATCTATCTATCTATCTATCTATCTATCTATCTATCTATCTATCTATCTATCTATCTATCTATATAGCAATCTAGCTATCTATCTAGCTATCTAGCAATCTAGCTATCTATCTAATCTAGCTATCTATCAATCTAGCTATCTATCTAATCTAGCTATCTAGCTATCTATCAATCTAGCTATCTAGCTAGCTATCTAGCTATCTATCTATCTAGCTAGCTATCTATCTAGCTAGCTAACTAGCTATCTAGCTATCAAGCTATCTATCAATCTAGTTATCTAGCTATCTAGCTGTCTATCTATCTAGCTATCTATCTATCTATCTATCTATCTATCTATCTATCTATCTATCTATCTATCTATCTATCTATCTATCTATCTATCTATCTATCTATCTATCTATCTATCTATCTATCTATCTATCTATCTATCTATCTATCTATCTATCTATCTATCTATCTATCTATCTGGCTATCTAGCTATCTATCAATCTATCTATCAATCTAGCTATCTAGCTAGCTATCTATCTAGCTAGCTATCTAGCTATCTATCAATCTAGCTATCTATCAATCTAGCTATCTAGCTATCTAGCTGTCTATCTATCTAGGTAGCTATCTAGCTATCTATCTAATCTAGCTATCTAGCTAGCTATCTAGCTATCTTGCTATCTAGCTATCTATCTAGCTAGCTATCTATCTAGCGAGCTATCTAGCTATCTATCTAACTAGCTATCTATCTAATCTAGCTATCTATCAATCTAGCTATCAATCTAGCTATCTATCTAGCTAGCTATCTAGCTATCTAGCTATCTATCTAGCTATCTAGCTATCTAGCTATCTAGCTATTCATCAATCTAGCTATCTAGCTATCTATCAATCTAGCTATCTAGCTATCTAGCTATCTATCAATCTATCAATCTAGCTATCTATCTATCTATCTATCTATCTATCTATCTATCTATCTATCTATCTATCTATCTATCTATCTATCTATCTATCTATCTATCTATCTATCTATCTATCTATCTATCTATCTATCTATCTATCTATCTATCTATCTATCTATCTATCTATCTATCTATCTATCTATCTATCTATCTATCTAGCAATCTAGCTATCTATCTAGCTATCTAGCAATCTAGCTATCTATCTAGCTAGCTATCTAGCCATCTATCTATCTAGCTATCTAGCTATCTATCTAATCTAGCTATCTAGCTATCTATCAATCTAGCTATCTAGCTAGCTATCTAGCTATCTATCTATCTAGCTAGCTATCTATCTAGCTAGCTATCTAGCTATCTATCTAGCTATCTAGCTATATAGCTATCTATCAATCTAGCTATCAATCTAGCAATCCAGCTAGCTATCTAGCTATCTAGCTATCTACCAATCTAGCTATCTAGCTATCTATCTAGCTATCTAGCTTTCTCGCTATCTAGATATCTGTCTAGCTATCTAGCTATCTATCTATCTAGCTATCTAGCTATCTAGCAATCTATCTATCTATCTATCCATCTATCTATCTATCTATCTATCTATCTATCTATCTATCTATCTATCTATCTATCTATCTATCTATCTATCTATCTATCTATCTATCTATCTATCTATCTATCTATCTATCTATCTATCTATCCATCCATCCATCCATCCATCTATCTATCTATCTATCTATCTATCTATCTATCTATCTATCTATCTATCTATCTATCTATCTATCTATCTATCTATCTGTCTGTCTATCTATCTGTCTGTCTGTCTGTCTATCTTTCTATCTATCTATCTATCTATCTATCTATCTATCTATCTATCTATCTATCTATCTATCTATCTATCTATCTATCTATCTATCTATCTATCTATCTATCTATCTATCTATCTATCTATCTATCTATCCATCTGACTGTCTGTCCATCTGTCCATCTGTCCATCTATCTATCTATCTATCTATCTATCTATCTATCTATCTATCTATCTATCTATCTATCTATCTATCTATCTATCTATCTATCTATCTATCTATCTATCTATCTATCTATCTATCTATCTATCTATCTATCTATCTATCTATCTATCGATCTATCGATCTAGCTATCTATCTATCGATCTAGCTATCTAGCTATCTATCTATCTAGCTAGCTATCTAGCTATCTAGCTATCTATCAATCTAGCTATCTAGCTATCTAACTATCTAGCTAGCTATCTAGCCATCTATCTATCTAGCTATCTAGCTATCTATCTAATCTAGCTATCTAGCTATCTTGCTATCTAGCTATCTATCTAGCTAGCTATCTATCTAGCGAGCTATCTTGCTATCTATCTAACTAGCTATCTATCTAATCTAGCTATCTAGCTATCTATCAATCTAGCTATCATTCTAGCTATCTATCTAGCTAGCTATCTAGCTATCTAGCTATCTATCTAGCTATCTAGCTATCTAGCTATTCATCAATCTAGCTATCTAGCTATCTAATAATCTAGCTTTCTAGCTATCTATCAATCTATCAATCTAGCTATCAATCTATCTATCTATCTATCTATCTATCTATCTATCTATCTATCTATCTATCTATCTATCTATCTATCTATCTATCTATCTATCTATCTATCTATCTATCTATCTATCTATCTATCTATCTATCTATCTATCTATCTATCTATCTATCTATCTATCTATCTAGCTATCTAGCAATCTAGCTATCTATCTAGCTATCTAGCAATCTAGCTATCTATCTAATCTAGCTATCTAGCTATCTATCAATCTAGCTATCTATCTAATCTAGCTATCTAGCTATCTATCAATCTAGCTATCTAGCTAGCTATCTAGCTATCTATCTATCTAGCTAGCTATCTATCTAGCTAGCTAACTAGCTATCTAGCTATCAAGCTATCTATCAATCTAGTTATCTAGCTATCTAGCTGTCTATCTATCTAGGTAGCTATCTATCTATCTATCTATCTATCTATCTATCTATCTATCTATCTATCTATCTATCTATCTATCTATCTATCGATCTATCTATCTGGCTATCTAGCTATCTATCAATCTATCTATCAATCTAGCTATCTAGCTAGCTATCTATCTAGCTAGCTATCTAGCTATCTATCAATCTAGCTATCTATCAATCTAGCTATCTAGCTATCTAGCTGTCTATCTATCTAGGTAGCTATCTAGCTATCTATCTAATCTAGCTATCTAGCTAGCTATCTAGCTATCTTGCTATCTAGCTATCTATCTAGCTAGCTATCTATCTAGCGAGCTATCTAGCTATCTATCTAACTAGCTATCTATCTAATCTAGCTATCTATCAATCTAGCTATCAATCTAGCTATCTATCTATCTATCTATCTATCTATCTATCTATCTATCTATCTATCTATCTATCTATCTATCTATCTATCTATCTATCTATCTATCTATCTATCTATCTATCTATCTATCTATCTATCTATCTGGCTATCTAGCTATCTATCAATCTATCTATCAATCTAGCTATCTAGCTAGCTATCTATCTAGCTAGCTATCTAGCTATCTATCAATCTAGCTATCTATCAATCTAGCTATCTAGCTATCTGGCTGTCTATCTATCTAGGTAGCTATCTAGCTATCTATCTAATCTAGCTATCTAGCTAGCTATCTAGCTATCTTGCTATCTAGCTATCTATCTAGCTAGCTATCTATCTAGCGAGCTATCTAGCTATCTATCTAACTAGCTATCTATCTAATCTAGCTATCTATCAATCTAGCTATCAATCTAGCTATCTATCTAGCTAGCTATCTAGCTATCTAGCTATCTATCTAGCTATCTAGCTATCTAGCTATCTAGCTATTCATCAATCTAGCTATCTAGCTATCTATCAATCTAGCTATCTAGCTATCTAGCTATCTATCAATCTATCAATCTAGCTATCTATCTATCTATCTGTCTATCTATCTATCTATCTATCTATCTATCTATCTATCTATCTATCTATCTATCTATCTATCTATCTATCTATCTATCTATCTATCTATCTATCTATCTATCTATCTATCTATCTATCTATCTATCTATCTATCTAGCAATCTAGCTATCTATCTAGCTATCTAGCATTCTAGCTATCTATCTAGCTAGCTATCTAGCCATCTATCTATCTAGCTATCTAGCTATCTATCTAATCTAGCTATCTAGCTATCTATCAATCTAGCTATCTAGCTAGCTATCTAGCTATCTATCTATCTAGCTAGCTATCTATCTAGCTAGCTATCTAGCTATCTATCTAGCTATCTAGCTATATAGCTATCTATCAATCTAGCTATCAATCTAGCAATCCAGCTAGCTATCTAGCTATCTAGCTATCTACCAATCTAGCTATCTAGCTATCTATCTAGCTATCTAGCTTTCTCGCTATCTAGATATCTGTCTAGCTATCTAGCTATCTATCTATCTAGCTATCTAGCTATCTAGCAATCTATCTATCTATCTATCTATCTATCTATCTATCTATCTATCTATCTATCTATCTATCTATCTATCTATCTATCTATCTATCTATCTATCTATCTATCTATCTATCTATCTATCTATCTAGGTAGCTATCTAGCTATCTATCTAATCTAGCTATCTAGCTAGCTATCTAGCTATCTTGCTATCTAGCTATCTATCTAGCTAGCTATCTATCTAGCGAGCTATCTAGCTATCTATCTAACTAGCTATCTATCTAATCTAGCTATCTATCAATCTAGCTATCAATCTAGCTATCTATCTAGCTAGCTATCTAGCTATCTAGCTATCTATCTAGCTATCTAGCTATCTAGCTATCTAGCTATTCATCAATCTAGCTATCTAGCTATCTATCAATCTAGCTATCTAGCTATCTAGCTATCTATCAATCTATCAATCTAGCTATCTATCTATCTATCTGTCTATCTATCTATCTATCTATCTATCTATCTATCTATCTATCTATCTATCTATCTATCTATCTATCTATCTATCTATCTATCTATCTATCTATCTATCTATCTATCTATCTATCTATCTATCTATCTATCTAGCAATCTAGCTATCTATCTAGCTATCTAGCAATCTAGCTATCTATCTAGCTAGCTATCTAGCCATCTATCTATCTAGCTATCTAGCTATCTATCTAATCTAGCTATCTAGCTATCTATCAATCTAGCTATCTAGCTAGCTATCTAGCTATCTATCTATCTAGCTAGCTATCTATCTAGCTAGCTATCTAGCTATCTATCTAGCTATCTAGATATATAGCTATCTATCAATCTAGCTATCAATCTAGCAATCCAGCTAGCTATCTAGCTATCTAGCTATCTACCAATCTAGCTATCTAGCTATCTATCTAGCTATCTAGCTTTCTCGCTATCTAGATATCTGTCTAGCTATCTAGCTATCTATCTATCTAGCTATCTAGCTATCTAGCAATCTATCTATCTATCTATCCATCTATCTATCTATCTATCTATCTATCTATCTATCTATCTATCTATCTATCTATCTATCTATCTATCTATCTATCTATCTATCTATCTATCTATCTATCTATCTATCTATCTATCTATCTATCTATCTATCCATCCATCTATCTATCTATCTATCTATCTATCTATCTATCTATCTATCTATCTATCTATCTATCTATCTATCTATCTATCTATCTATCTATCTATCTATCAATCTATCTATCTATCTATCTATCTATCTATCTATCTATCTATCTGTCTGTCTATCTATCTGTCTGTCTGTCTGTCTATCTTTCTATCTATCTATCTATCTATCTATCTATCTATCTATCTATCTATCTATCTATCTATCTATCTATCTATCTATCTATCTATCTATCTATCTATCTATCTATCTATCTATCTATCTATCTATCTATCTATCCATCTGACTGTCTGTCCATCTGTCCATCTGTCCATCTATCTATCTATCTATCTATCTATCTATCTATCTATCTATCTATCTATCTATCTATCTATCTATCTATCTATCTATCTATCTATCTATCTATCTATCTATCTATCTATCTATCTATCTATCTATCTATCTATCTATCTATCTATCTATCTATCGATCTATCGATCTAGCTATCTATCTATCTAATCTAGCTATCTAGCTATCTATCAATCTAGCTATCATTCTAGCTATCTATCTAGCTAGCTATCTAGCTATCTAGCTATCTATCTAGCTATCTAGCTATCTAGCTATTCATCAATCTAGCTATCTAGCTATCTAATAATCTAGCTTTCTAGCTATCTATCAATCTATCAGTCTAGCTATCAATCTATCTATCTATCTATCTATCTATCTATCTATCTATCTATCTATCTATCTATCTATCTATCTATCTATCTATCTATCTATCTATCTATCTATCTATCTATCTATCTATCTATCTATCTATCTATCTATCTAGCAATCTAGCTATCTATCTAGCTATCTAGCAATCTAGCTATCTATCTAATCTAGCTATCTATCAATCTAGCTATCTATCTAATCTAGCTATCTAGCTATCTATCAATCTAGCTATCTAGCTAGCTATCTAGCTATCTATCTATCTAGCTAGCTATCTATCTAGCTAGCTAACTAGCTATCTAGCTATCAAGCTATCTATCAATCTAGTTATCTAGCTATCTAGCTGTCTATCTATCTAGCTATCTATCTATCTATCTATCTATCTATCT
>NW_028244755.1:125000-127500 GCF_964263255.1 Lissotriton vulgaris | reverse complement strand
CTATCTATCTATCTAGCTATCTGTCTGTCTGTCTGTCTGTCTATCTTTCTATCTATCTATCTATCTATCTATCTATCTATCTATCTATCTATCTATCTATCTATCTATCTATCTATCTATCTATCTATCTATCTATCTATCTATCTATCTATCTATCTATCTATCTATCTATCTATCTAGCTATCTAGCTAGCTATCTAGCTATCTATCAATCTAGCTATCTAGCTATCAAGCTATCTATCAATCTATCTATCTATCTATCTATCTATCTATCTATCTATCTATCTATCTATCTATCTATCTATCTATCTATCTATCTATCTATCTATCTATCTATCTATCTGTCTATCTATCTGTCTGTCTATCTGTCTATCTATCTATCTATCTGTCTATCTATCTATCTATCTATCTATCTATCTATCTATCTGTCTGTCTATCTGTCTATCTATCTATCTATCTATCTATCTATCTATCTATCTATCTATCTATCTATCTATCTATCTATCTATCTATCTATCTATCTATCTATCTATCTATCTATCTATCTATCTATCTATCTATCTATCTATCTATCTATCTATCTATCTATCTATCGATCTATCGATCTAGCTATCTATCTATCGATCTAGCTATCTAGCTATCTATCTATCTAGCTAGCTATCTAGCTATCTAGCTATCTATCAATCTAGCTATCTAGCTATCTAACTATCTAGCTAGCTATCTAGCCATCTATCTATCTAGCTATCTAGCTATCTATCTAATCTAGCTATCTAGCTATCTAGCTATCTAGCTATCTATCTAGCTAGCTATCTATCTAGCGAGCTATCTAGCTATCTATCTAACTAGCTATCTATCTAATCTAGCTATCTAGCTATCTATCAATCTAGCTATCATTCTAGCTATCTATCTAGCTAGCTATCTAGCTATCTAGCTATCTATCTAGCTATCTAGCTATCTAGCTATTCATCAATCTAGCTATCTAGCTATCTAATAATCTAGCTTTCTAGCTATCTATCAATCTATCAATCTAGCTATCAATCTATCTATCAATCTATCTATCTATCTATCTATCTATCTATCTATCTATCTATCTATCTATCTATCTATCTATCTATCTATCTATCTATCTATCTATCTATCTATCTATCTATCTATCTATCTATCTAGCAATCTAGCTATCTATCTAGCTATCTAGCAATCTAGCTATCTATCTAATCTA
Organism: Lissotriton vulgaris; assembly: GCF_964263255.1. NCBI lineage: Eukaryota > Metazoa > Chordata > Amphibia > Caudata > Salamandridae > Lissotriton > Lissotriton vulgaris. The sequence goes on along the minus strand of NW_028244755.1, from coordinate 126,282 downwards.
GCTATCTAGCTATCTATCAATCTAGCTATCTATCTAATCTAGCTATCTAGCTATCTATCAATCTAGCTATCTAGCTAGCTATCTAGCTATCTATCTATCTAGCTAGCTATCTATCTAGCTAGCTAACTAGCTATCTAGCTATCAAGCTATCTATCAATCTAGTTATCTAGCTATCTAGCTGTCTATCTATCTAGGTAGCTATCTATCTATCTATCTATCTATCTATCTATCTATCTATCTATCTATCTATCTATCTATCTATCTATCTATCTATCTATCTATCTATCTATCTATCTATCTATCTATCTATCTATCTATCTATCTATCTATCTATCTATCTATCTATCTATCTATCTATCTATCTATCTATCTGGCTATCTAGCTATCTATCAATCTATCTATCAATCTAGCTATCTAGCTAGCTATCTATCTAGCTAGCTATCTATCAATCTAGCTATCTATCAATCTAGCTATCTAGCTATCTAGCTGTCTATCTATCTAGGTAGCTATCTAGCTATCTAGCAAGCTATCTAGCAAGCTATCTAGCTATCTAGCTATCTAACTATTTATCAATCTAGCTATCTAGCTATCTATCAATCTAGCTATCTAGCTATCTAGCTTGCTAGCTATCTAGCTAGCTGTCTAGCTATCTGGCTATCAAGCTATCTAGCTATCTATCTAGCTATCTAGCTATCTAGCTAGCTATCTATCTAATCTAACTATCCAGCTATCTATCAATCTAGCTATCTAGCTAGCTATCTAGCTCTCTATCTATCTATCTATCTATCTATCTATCTATCTATCTATCTATCTATCTATCTATCTATCTATCTATCTATCTATCTATCTATCTATCTATCTATCTATCTATCTATCTATCTATCTATCTATCTATCTATCTAGCGATCTAGCTATCTATCTAGCTATCTAGCTATCTGGCTATCTATCTAGCTATCTAGCTAGCTATCTATCTATCTATCTATCTATCTATCTATCTATCTATCTATCTATCTATCTATCTATCTATCTATCTATCTATCTATCTATCTATCTATCTATCTATCTATCTATCTATCTATCTATCTATGTATCTATCTATCTATCTATCTATCTATCTGTCTGTCTGTCTGTCTGTCTATCTTTCTATCTATCTATCTATCTATCTATCTATCTATCTATCTATCTATCTATCTATCTATCTATCTATCTAGCTATCTAGCTAGCTATCTAGCTATCTATCAATCTAGCTATCTAGCTATCAAGCTATCTATCAATCTATCTA
>NW_028244755.1:115000-117500 GCF_964263255.1 Lissotriton vulgaris | reverse complement strand
TATCATTCTAGCTATCTATCTAGCTAGCTATCTAGCTATCTAGCTATCTAGCTATCTAGCTATTCATCAATCTAGCTATCTAGCTATCTAATAATCTAGCTTTCTAGCTATCTATCAATCTATCAATCTAGCTATCAATCTATCTATCAATCTATCTATCTATCTATCTATCTATCTATCTATCTATCTATCTATCTATCTATCTATCTATCTATCTATCTATCTATCTATCTATCTATCTATCTATCTATCTATCTATCTATCTATCTAGCAATCTAGCTATCTATCTAGCTATCTAGCAATCTAGCTATCTATCTAATCTAGCTATCTAGCTATCTATCAATCTAGCTATCTATCTAATCTAGCTATCTAGCTATCTATCAATCTAGCTATCTAGCTAGCTATCTAGCTATCTATCTATCTAGCTAGCTATCTATCTAGCTAGCTAACTAGCTATCTAGCTATCAAGCTATCTATCAATCTAGTTATCTAGCTATCTAGCTGTCTATCTATCTAGGTAGCTATCTATCTATCTATCTATCTATCTATCTATCTATCTATCTATCTATCTATCTATCTATCTATCTATCTATCTATCTATCTATCTATCTATCTATCTATCTATCTATCTATCTATCTATCTATCTATCTATCTATCTATCTATCTATCTATCTATCTGGCTATCTAGCTATCTATCAATCTATCTATCAATCTAGCTATCTAGCTAGCTATCTATCTAGCTAGCTATCTATCAATCTAGCTATCTATCAATCTAGCTATCTAGCTATCTAGCTGTCTATCTATCTAGGTAGCTATCTAGCTATCTAGCAAGCTATCTAGCAAGCTATCTAGCTATCTAGCTATCTAACTATTTATCAATCTAGCTATCTAGCTATCTATCAATCTAGCTATCTAGCTATCTAGCTTGCTAGCTATCTAGCTAGCTGTCTAGCTATCTGGCTATCAAGCTATCTAGCTATCTATCTAGCTATCTAGCTATCTAGCTAGCTATCTATCTAATCTAACTATCCAGCTATCTATCAATCTAGCTATCTAGCTAGCTATCTAGCTCTCTATCTATCTATCTATCTATCTATCTATCTATCTATCTATCTATCTATCTATCTATCTATCTATCTATCTATCTATCTATCTATCTATCTATCTATCTATCTATCTATCTATCTATCTATCTATCTAGCGATCTAGCTATCTATCTAGCTATCTAGCTATCTGGCTATCTATCTAGCTATCTAGCTAGCTATCTATCTATCTATCTATCTATCTATCTATCTATCTATCTATCTATCTATCTATCTATCTATCTATCTATCTATCTATCTATCTATCTATCTATCTATCTATCTATCTATCTATCTATCTATCTATCTATCTATCTGTCTGTCTGTCTGTCTGTCTATCTTTCTATCTATCTATCTATCTATCTATCTATCTATCTATCTATCTATCTATCTATCTATCTATCTATCTATCTAGCTATCTAGCTAGCTATCTAGCTATCTATCAATCTAGCTATCTAGCTATCAAGCTATCTATCAATCTATCTATCTATCTATCTATCTATCTATCTATCTATCTATCTATCTATCTATCTATCTATCTATCTATCTATCTATCTATCTATCTATCTATCTATCTATCTGTCTGTCTGTCTGTCTGTCTGTCTATCTATCTATCTATCTATCTATCTATCTATCTATCTATCTATCTATCTATCTATCTATCTATCTACCTATCTATCTATCTATCTATCTATCTATCTGTCTATCTATCTGTCTGTCTATCTGTCTATCTATCTATCTATCTGTCTATCTATCTATCTATCTATCTATCTATCTATCTATCTATCTATCTATCTATCTATCTATCTATCTATCTATCTATCTATCTATCTATCTATCTATCTATCTATCTATCTATCGATCTATCGATCTAGCTATCTATCTATCGATCTAGCTATCTAGCTATCTATCTATCTAGCTAGCTATCTAGCTATCTAGCTATCTATCAATCTAGCTATCTAGCTATCTAACTATCTAGCTAGCTATCTAGCCATCTATCTATCTAGCTATCTAGCTATCTATCTAATCTAGCTATCTAGCTATCTAGCTATCTAGCTATCTATCTAGCTAGCTATCTATCTAGCGAGCTATCTAGCTATCTATCTAACTAGCTATCTATCTAATCTAGCTATCTAGCTATCTATCAATCTAGCTATCATTCTAGCTATCTATCTAGCTAGCTATCTAGCTATCTAGCTATCTATCTAGCTATCTAGCTATCTAGCTATTCATCAATCTAGCTATCTAGCTATCTAATAATCTAGCTTTCTAGCTATCTATCAATCTATCAATCTAGCTATCAATCTATCTATCAATCTATCTATCTATCTATCTATCTATCTATCTATCTATCTATCTATCTATCTATCTATCTATCTATCTATCTATCTATCTATCTATCTATCTATCTATCTAT
>NW_028244755.1:82500-92500 GCF_964263255.1 Lissotriton vulgaris | reverse complement strand
CAACTCGACGTCTGCTTTGCCGCCGCCTCCCGCCGGAGCCCGAGCCCAGAGCCCGACAAGAACCAGATTCCCAGACCTCTCAGAGCCCGATCCACAGTCCCTGCAAAGAAGGGACCCGTGGAGGCATCGAGTGACGTGGGACCGGACCTCTTGGAAGACACTCGTAAAGCTGACTGCGCAGCTTCTGAGGCATCCTCGACGTTGTGCTTTGGGGATTGAGAACCCCCACCACCGAGCAGCCCTTGCACCGAAGATCAGCCCTCCAGCATCTCCACGATCTGCGTGGGGCCCTTTTGCATTGTGCCACTCGACGCGCCATCCCGGCCACTAGCCACGCGGCCAGCGGCCATCTTGGCGACGAACCCGAAGAATTAAACAGCAGGTCTGGTTGCTCCAGACCTACCCAAGCTCCTGTAAAAAGGAGCACCCACTCTGACCTTGCTGGTCCGAGTGAACAGCATCTTTCAACTTCTGCGTGGCTTGCATTTGCCAAGGCCTGTTTGCTCCGATCAGGTCGCCGACACCGCCAACAGCGAGAAGCCTACGTGGGACAGCTCGTGACCGACTCCTGGACGTCCTCGACCCCGGGTATCCACGTGGCTGCAGAAAGAAGCTACCCGACAACGCCTGTTTGCACCCGACATCACCTGGTTCCACTCTGGTTCCACGGCAGTCACTGGCTAGTGACTTTGAACACTGTCCCCTCTGCTTTCAGGTCTTCACATCTACAGATCCACCCTTGGATCCACCGGAACTCTTCTCATCGAGCCGCCTGCAGCATCTCCTGCTCCAAGCACCATCGACCAGCGTGACGAAACCCGACACATCTTCGACCCTGTGCACCCGCTTCCTGTGGGTGAGGTAACTCAGCTCCGCCGGTGCTCCTGCACTGGTACACATCCCAAGGGCCTGTGTTTTAAGTTTCAGCTCCGTAGGTCACTCGGAAGGTTCCTAACTTTCTAACTTTGTGCTTTTTACGCACCATAGACTTTGTATTGTAAAGTGCGTGCACTTTGAACACTGCATCCGAGTCCCGTGGGCCTTTCCCGACTTAGCTAACTCCAGTCTCGAATAGCTCCAGCGATTCCCAAGGCCCTAGGCCTCTTCACTTTCCTTTAGGTATCTCTTATACCACTTATTTAGTATATGGTTTAGGTGGCCCCTAGGGCTCATCCATATTGTGCAACTTTTGTGTATTTTAAACTGTCTTGTGATTTAACGCTTGTGCTTCTGTGCTCATAAAGAGTCCAGGGGGTTTTATAGTTAATAAATCAATATATATTTTCAATATATATCTGTGTGGTGTCCCTTTCATTTGGTATTCAAGGGGGTTGTGTATGGTATAACAGCTGGCTTCACATGCCTTTCAGAGTTTAGCCTAAGACTGCTTTGTCCACGTTACCACTAGGATAACTGGTCTACAAGGTTGAATTACAACCATCATCATAAGGGTTGCTTGGCATGGTACAAAGTGATCACTAGAATTAGTGAGCATTATATACCAGGCCAACTTCTCACATTGGTGAGCAGCGGATTGGGATCTGAGCTTGCTGTTGTTTTACCATTACAATCTTTGAGATTATCATCTGAAAGATCACACAGGTACCTGCTAGGTACATATAAAACAAGACTAGTATACTTAAGTTCTACTGAACTTAGTTGTTGTAGAGCAAAGGGAGTAGCACACCCTAGCTACAACTACTAGATAGGTTTAGTAGGTAAACACCAGTGTAGGTAGATTGCAACACATCCACCCACACTAGAGCAATGTCTGGAACAGAGGGGTCCAGTGGACTTACTCCTGTTGAGAGTGACCCTCCAAGGGCACCATCCCAGTTTGCTATTTTTCCCTTTAAGGAATTAAGACAGCTTTGTGTCTTAAGGGGTCTGAAGACAGGGCCTACCCCTACTACAGACCACCTAAGAGAGCTCTTGGATCAGTCTGAGGCTCTAAAGACCTCTAAAGCAAACCCCACAGGGAATGCTGAAGGAGGCCATCCTTCAGAGGATGACACTGTAGACACCCCTACCCCTATCATCCTAGTAGATGAGGAAGCCTCCACCACTGGAGCTCCTCAGGTAGATGAGGAAGAAGAAGAAGAGGAGGAGGAGGTGGAAAGCAGTGAGTCAGATGATGACAGAGATAGTCAGGTGCTGGTCAGTAGACTGAACCAGGCTAACTTAAGTCAACTTGGGAATGAATCAGGTAACAACCCATTCAGACCCCCAGGTGGACTTAACCAGGGCCATAGGAGGAGAAGGCATCACTCAGGTGAATCCAACACCTCCCATGTCTCTAGAGGCTCTCATGGTCACTCCAGAAAGGAGATGACTAGCCCTCAGAGAAGGGAACATGAGGCCAAAATGAGAGAGGCTGAGCTTAGGATCCAGAGGCAAGAGTTAGAGGTTGCCCTGGCTAAGGAGAAACTTGCTAGAGCAAGACAGCCTAGAGAGAGTGGGGTAATAGAACCCACTGGTGGCAGCAATATCCACAAGGATAAAGACAGGTCTTTTGATAATAGAAACCTGAGTAAGATTGTGCCCCCCTACAAAGCTGGGGATGACATCCATAAATGGATTACTGCAATGGAGAGAGCCTGCAGAGTACAGCAGATCCCTCAGGAGCAGTGGGCAGCAATCTTGTGGCTCTCCTTTGAAGGTAGAGGCCGAGACAGACTCCTCACAGTTAGTGATGGGGATTCTAGAAACTACCTGGTCCTGAAGAGTGCTCTGATTGATGGGTTAGGCTTAACCACTGAACAGTACAGGTTAATGTTCAGAGATACCCAGAAGACACAGACTCAGGACTGGTCTGAATTTGTTGAGTGTGCCACTAAGGCTCTGGAGGGATGGTTGCTGGGAAGCAAGGTTACAGACTATGAAGGATTGTACAATTTGCTGATGAGAGAACAAATTTTAAATAATTGTCAGAACCAGCAGTTGCATCAACATTTGGTTGACTCAGATTTGACCTCTCCCCAAGAATTGGGAAAGAGGGCAGATAAATGGGTAAGAACCAGAGTTAAGCAAAAGAACCAGAACCAGAACCAGGGTGGTGACCAAAAGAAAACAGACCAGAAGGGTGGGGAGCAGAAAGCTAAAGACCAGAAGTCTTCAACAGGGCCCCAAACTGAGACAGAGGGTGGGTCCCAAACTTCCAAGAAGAAGAAGAAAGAAGGTCAGAAGAAACCCTGGTGTAAAACTTGTAAGAACACCTCTCACTGGACAAGTGAGTGTAAAAAGGGTGGAGCCCCCAACACTGCAGCCCCTAAGGCACCTGCACCCACTAGTACAGTTAGCAGTGTTGGTCCTCAAGCCAAGGGTTTAGTGGGAATCACTTTGGGAACTGAAGGAGATTCTGACCTAGTCAGAACCCTTACACAGGCTGTTCTGGTTTGTGAAGGGGACATAGATTTGACCCCTGACATAAGTCCCAGTAACCTGGGCAAATACAGACAGACACCTTTGATTAACAACAAAGTGGCTCAAGCTTACAGGGACACATGTGCCAGTGTCACTATGGTGACACCTAACTTTGTGGACCCTGGACAGTACATGCCAGGCGATGATTACCTGGTGACCAATGCCAGCAATGTCACTACTACACATAGTGTGGCACTTGTTAACTTTTCCTGGGGAGGGGTAACTGGCCTAAAGAAAGTTGTGGTTAGTGCTGATCTCCCAGTAGAATGTTTGTTGGGCAATGACCTGGAGAACTCTCTATGGTCAGAAGTTGAGTACAGGACTCATGCAGAGATGTTAGGGATATCATCACATGTCCTTGCTGTGACCAGGTCACAGGCCAAAAAGTGCCTCTCTGAACCTCAGGTCTTGGATCCTGGAACAATGGACCAAGTACCTCCCAAGAAGAAGAACAGGAGGGTTAAGGCTGTGCCTTCCCAACTGCCTACAAGTGAGGATCAGGCTTCACAGGAAACTGATCTAGAGACCCCTGAAGGAACTGTCCCTGAAGAACTTGAACCTGATCAGGTTGAGTTTCTGGGGACAGGGGGACCTTCTAGGGCAGACTTGGGGCAGGCTCAGTTAACCTGTCCTTCTCTTGAACCCCTCAGACAGCAGGCTGCTGCTGAGGCTGCTGGGAATGCTCAAGGTGCCCATAAAGTATATTGGGACGATGGACTCCTTTATTCAGAGGCTAGAGACCCCAAGCCTGGTGCTACCAGGAGGTTGGTTATACCTCTGCAATTTAGGGGCTTCCTACTCACCTTGGCCCATGATATTCCTTTAGCAGGACACCTAGGCCAGAACAAGACTTGGGACAGGCTTGTCCCTCACTTTCACTGGCCTCACATGTCTGAAGACACCAAGGAGTTTTGTCGCTCCTGTGAAACCTGCCAAGCCAGTGGTAAAGCAGGTGGAACAACAAAGGCCCCCCTGATACCACTACCTGTGGTGGGGGTTCCCTTTGAGAGAGTGGGGATTGATATTGTTGGTCCAATGGATCCCCCTACAGCATCTGGGCACAGATTCATACTGGTGGTAGTGGATCATGCCACCAGGTACCCAGAGGCAATTCCCCTTAGGACCACAACAGCTCCTGTTGTGGCCAGGGCCTTACTTGGAGTTTTCTCCAGAGTGGGGTTTCCTAAGGAGGTAATATCAGATAGAGGTACCAACTTCATGTCTGGATATTTGACAGCTATGTGGAAGGAATGTGGTGTAAACTACAAGTTCACCACTCCTTATCACCCACAATGCAATGGGCTTGTTGAGAGATTTAACAAGACCCTAAAGGGCATGATTAAAGGATTACCTGAAAAGCTCAGGCGAAGATGGGACATCCTTCTGCCCTGCCTTTTGTTCGCTTACAGAGAGGTCCCTCAAAAGGGGGTTGGATTCAGCCCCTTTGAATTGTTGTTTGGGCACCCTGTAAGAGGACCCCTGTGTCTTGTGAAGGAAGGATGGGAGTTACCTCTCAAAAAGCCTAAACAGGACATAGTGGACTATGTACTTGGTCTCCGCTCCAGGATGGCAGAGTACATGGAAAAGGCATCCAAAAACCTTGAGGCTAGCCAAGAATTACAAAAAGCTTGGCATGACCAAAAGGCTGTCCTTGTTGAGTTTCAGCCTGGACAGAAGGTATGGGTGTTGGAGCCAGTGGCCCCAGCAGCACTCCAAGACAAATGGTCTGGACCCCATACAGTTCTGGAAAAGAAGGGAGAGGTTACCTACTTGGTGGACCTAGGAACTCCCAGGAGCCCCCACAGGGTGCTCCATGTGAACAGACTGAAGGCATATGTCAGCAGGGCAGACATGGGCTTGCTCATGGCTACAGATGAGGGACAGGAGGAAGAGAGTGACCCTCTCCCAGACCTGCTCACTCAGAACCCTGAGGATGGTTCAGTTGATGGTGTGGCCTTAGGTGACAACCTCACTGAGCATCAGCAACATGACTGCAGACAAGTTCTACAGGCATATGGGCATATGTTCTCCTTGACACCCAGTCAGACTAACTGGTGTACACATGTGGTGGACACTGGTGACAGTCTTCCTGTAAAGAGCAAAATTTACAGGCAACCTGACCACGTCAGGGACTGTATAAAGACTGAGGTGCAAAAGATGCTGGAATTAGGTGTCATTGAGCCTTCAGAGAGCCCCTGGGCTAGCCCAGTGGTTCTGGTCCCCAAACCTCACACCAAAGATGGCAAGAGAGAGATGAGGTTCTGTGTGGATTACAGAGGACTCAATGCTGTCACCAGGACAGATGCACACCCTATTCCAAGGGCAGATGAGCTCATTGACAAGTTGGCTTCTGCCAAATATTTGAGCACATTTGACTTGACAGCTGGCTACTGGCAAATCAGGTTAGCTGAGGAGTCTAAAGCCAAGACAGCATTTTCTACCCCTAGTGGGCATTATCAGTTTGTGGTGATGCCCTTTGGTTTGAAAAATGCACCTGCCACCTTCCAAAGGTTGGTGAACCAAGTCCTCACTGGGTTGGATGACTTTTGTGCAGCTTATCTGGACGATATTGCTGTCTTTAGCTCCACCTGGGAGGATCACCTGATCCACCTGAAGGAAGTGCTTGAGGCTCTGCAGAAGGCAGGCCTCACTATCAAGGCAACAAAGTGCCAGATAGGGCAGAGCAAGGTTGTATACCTGGGCCACCTTGTAGGTGGAGGCCAAGTTCAACCACTGGAGAGTAAGATCCAGACCATCAAGGACTGGTCCCCTCCAACTACCCAGACTCAGGTCAGAGCTTTCTTGGGCCTGACTGGGTACTACAGGAAGTTTGTTAAGAACTATGGGTCCATTGTGACTCCTCTTAATGATCTGACATCCAAGAAGATGCCCAAAAAGGTTCAGTGGACAGAAATCTGTCAAAAGGCATTTGATGACCTGAAGAAGGCCATGTGCTCTGCACCTATCCTGAAGAGTCCTGACTACTCAAGAGAGTTCATTGTCCAAACAGATGCTTCTGAGTTGGGAGTGGGAGCAGTGCTTTCACAGCTTAATGTAGATGGCCAGGACCAGCCCATTGCTTTCATTAGCAGAAGGCTGACCCCCAGAGAGAAACGTTGGTCAGCTATAGAGAGGGAGGCCTTTGCTGTGGTGTGGGCCCTGAAGAAGTTGAGACCATACTTATTTGGCACTCACTTCAAGATTCAGACCGACCATAAGCCCCTCCTATGGCTTAATCAGATGAAGGGTGAAAACCCCAAACTACTCAGGTGGTCCATTTCCCTACAGGGGATGGACTTTACAGTGGAGCACCGCCCAGGGACTGACCATGGCAACGCAGATGGTCTCTCCAGGTACTTCCACTTAGAACATGAAGACACAACTGGTCAAGGTTAGTCTAATGTCCCTGCGTTTGGGGGGGGGTTATGTAGGAGAGTAGGGTCTGCTATCCTATGGTCACCCCAAATTTTTGCTTTTTGCTTCACTGGTTTCTGACTTAATGTGGCTGTGGGCCTGCTAATCAGACCCACAGCCTGCTGTTCTCTCTCTAAATTGATGCCCATGCACTCTAGGTGCATTACGAATTGGAACTGGTTCACCTTATGAGCCCCTGTAATAGTGCACCCTAGGTGCCCAGGGCATAGGTGTATCCAAGGCCTACCAGGGGCTGCAGCACGTATTGTGCCACCCCTGGCCTGGCCTCCATCTGTGACACAACTGGCTGATCACTCAGCTGGGGTAAGTCGGTGTAACCACCTCTTACTTAGGTACAGTATGTCTGTGCCTAACCCTAAACTGGACACATATGTTCCTATCAGCCACTCCTATGGAAGGCCTCATCAATCCTGGAGGCAGAGTGCTTGGAAATATGTGAGACGGTGCTCTAGCATGAGCTGAGCCTGTCTGCAGCTGTCGGGAACCACTCCCTAAGCTGTTCCGGGATATTGCCATACCATATACTCTTAAGTGCATTATAATCCTCGCGGTTAAATGCTATCTTTGGTTTGGCTTTATCAAAACATGTCGAGTAAGGTGTCATACGAATTGGAATACTATCCCCTCGCCAGTTCTGGCGACGGGGATAGCATTCCACCCTTCTAGAGGGACACGACATGTGTGTAGCCTTAACCCCGGTTAAAGTTAAACAGAGCCTCAGCTTCACAAAATGGACGCTGCCACCACAGACACAAGTCTGGCCTCCTGCTGCTGACCGAAACTCGGCAGATGGTGGCCTGGACAAAGGGTTTCCTGCCTTGGGAGGTGCGAGCACCACCCCAGACAGGATTTTGTGTATTAGGTAGGACAGGGCTGAAAAGAATCAGACATGCCCGGGGCACACAAGGTGTCCCCGTGCATAGGCCAGCCCAAACCGGTTCTGGGGCCTTCCAGCCCCAGTCCTGGCGCGGAGCTGGACAAAGGAAAGGGGGTGTAACCGCCCCCCTTCCTGGTTCCTCCCAGAGGAGGGACCTAGTAGGTGATCCACCCCCTAGATTGGAATAAGAGGGGGAGCAGTGCCATTGCACAGCAGATCATCCCGAAATCAACTTAAACTAAGAAGAAGACTGGACTTCGACATTCTGCTGCACAGAAGACTGAAGAAGAATCTCCCTTGTGGCCAAGGAGTGACCACCCTGTGAACACAGGTACCAACCAGCAACTCGACGTCTGCTTTGCCGCCGCCTCCCGCCGGAGCCCGAGCCCAGAGCCCGACAAGAACCAGATTCCCAGACCTCTCAGAGCCCGATCCACAGTCCCTGCAAAGAAGGGACCCGTGGAGGCATCGAGTGACGTGGGACCGGACCTCTTGGAAGACACTCGTAAAGCTGACTGCGCAGCTTCTGAGGCATCCTCGACGTTGTGCTTTGGGGATTGAGAACCCCCACCACCGAGCAGCCCTTGCACCGAAGATCAGCCCTCCAGCATCTCCACGATCTGCGTGGGGCCCTTTTGCATTGTGCCACTCGACGCGCCATCCCGGCCACTAGCCACGCGGCCAGCGGCCATCTTGGCGACGAACCCGAAGAATTAAACAGCAGGTCTGGTTGCTCCAGACCTACCCAAGCTCCTGTAAAAAGGAGCACCCACTCTGACCTTGCTGGTCCGAGTGAACAGCATCTTTCAACTTCTGCGTGGCTTGCATTTGCCAAGGCCTGTTTGCTCCGATCAGGTCGCCGACACCGCCAACAGCGAGAAGCCTACGTGGGACAGCTCGTGACCGACTCCTGGACGTCCTCGACCCCGGGTATCCACGTGGCTGCAGAAAGAAGCTACCCGACAACGCCTGTTTGCACCCGACATCACCTGGTTCCACTCTGGTTCCACGGCAGTCACTGGCTAGTGACTTTGAACACTGTCCCCTCTGCTTTCAGGTCTTCACATCTACAGATCCACCCTTGGATCCACCGGAACTCTTCTCATCGAGCCGCCTGCAGCATCTCCTGCTCCAAGCACCATCGACCAGCGTGACGAAACCCGACACATCTTCGACCCTGTGCACCCGCTTCCTGTGGGTGAGGTAACTCAGCTCCGCCGGTGCTCCTGCACTGGTACACATCCCAAGGGCCTGTGTTTTAAGTTTCAGCTCCGTAGGTCACTCGGAAGGTTCCTAACTTTCTAACTTTGTGCTTTTTACGCACCATAGACTTTGTATTGTAAAGTGCGTGCACTTTGAACACTGCATCCGAGTCCCGTGGGCCTTTCCCGACTTAGCTAACTCCAGTCTCGAATAGCTCCAGCGATTCCCAAGGCCCTAGGCCTCTTCACTTTCCTTTAGGTATCTCTTATACCACTTATTTAGTATATGGTTTAGGTGGCCCCTAGGGCTCATCCATATTGTGCAACTTTTGTGTATTTTAAACTGTCTTGTGATTTAACGCTTGTGCTTCTGTGCTCATAAAGAGTCCAGGGGGTTTTATAGTTAATAAATCAATATATATTTTCAATATATATCTGTGTGGTGTCCCTTTCATTTGGTATTCAAGGGGGTTGTGTATGGTATAACAGCTGGCTTCACATGCCTTTCAGAGTTTAGCCTAAGACTGCTTTGTCCACGTTACCACTAGGATAACTGGTCTACAAGGTTGAATTACAACCATCATCATAAGGGTTGCTTGGCATGGTACAAAGTGATCACTAGAATTAGTGAGCATTATATACCAGGCCAACTTCTCACACTATCTATCTATCTATCTATCTATCTATCTATCTATCTATCTATCTATCTATCTATCTATCTATCTATCTATCTATCTATCTATCTATCTATCTATCTATCTATCCATCTATCCATCTGACTGTCTGTCCATCTGTCTGTCTATCTATCTATCTATCTATCTATCTATCTATCTATCTATCTATCTATCTATCTATCTATCTATCTATCTATCTATCTATCTATCTATCTATCTATCTATCTATCTATCTATCTATCTATCCATCTATCCATCTGACTGTCTGTCCATCTGTCTGTCTATCTATCTATCTATCTATCTATCTATCTATCTATCTATCTATCTATCTATCTATCTATCTATCTATCTATCTATCTATCTATCTATCTATCTATCTATCTGTCTAT
>NW_028244755.1:57500-72500 GCF_964263255.1 Lissotriton vulgaris | reverse complement strand
TCTAGCTAGCTATCTAGCTAGCTATTTAGCTATCTAGCTAGCTATCTAGCTATCTATCTAACTATCTAGCTAGCTCGCTATCTAGCTACCTAGTTATCTATCTATCTAGCTATCTATCTAGCTATCTAGCTATCTATCAATCTAGCTATCTAGCTAGCTATCTAGCTATCTAGCTATTTATCAGCTAGATATCTAGATTATCTAGCTATCTAGCTATCTATCAATCAATCTAGCTATTTGTCTAGCTATCTAGCTATCTATCTAGCTATCTAGCTATCTAGCTATCTAGCTGTCTATCAATCAATCTATCTATCTATCTATCTATCTATCTATCTATCTATCTATCTATCTATCTATCTATCTATCTATCTATCTATCTATCTATCTATCTATCTATCTATCCATCTATCGATCTCTCTATCTATCTAGCGATCTATCTATCTATCTATCTATCTATCTATCTATCTATCTATCTATCTATCTATCTATCTATCTATCTATCTATCTATCTATCTATCTATCTATCTATCTATCTATCTATCTATCTATCTATCTATCTATCTATCTATCTATCTATCTATCTATCTATCTATCTATCTATCTGGCTATCTAGCTATCTATCAATCTATCTATCAATCTAGCTATCTAGCTAGCTATCTATCTAGCTAGCGATCTAGCTATCTATCAATCTAGCTATCTTGCTAGCTATCTATCTAGCTAGCTATCTAGCTATCTATCAATCTAGCTATCTAGCTATCAAGCTATCTATCAATCTAGCTATCTAGCTGTCTAGCTGTCTATCTATCTAGGTAGCTATCTAGCTATCTATCTAATCTAGCTATCTAGCTAGCTATCTAGCTATCTAGCTATCTAGCTATCTAGCTATCTATCTAGCTAGCTATCTATCTAGCGAGCTATCTAGCTATCTATCTAACTAGCTATCTATCTAATCTAGCTATCTAGCTATCTATCAATCTAGCTATCAATCTAGCTATCTATCTAGCTAGCTATCTAGCTATCTAGCTATCTAGCTATCTAGCTATTCATCTATCTAGCTATTCATCAATCTAGCTATCTAGCTATCTATCAATCTAGCTATCTAGCTATCTAGCTATCTATCAATCTATCTATCTATCTATCTATCTATCTATCTATCTATCTATCTATCTATCTATCTATCTATCTATCTATCTATCTATCTATCTATCTATCTATCTATCTATCTATCTATCTATCTATCTATCTATCTATCTATCTGTCTGTCTGTCTGTCTGCCTGTCTATCTTTCTTTCTATCTATCTATCTATCTATCTATCTATCTATCTATCTATCTATCTATCTATATATCTATCTATCTATCTATCTGTCTATCTATCTATCTATCTGTCTATCTGTCTATCTATCTATCTATCTATCTGTCTATCTGTCTATCTATCTATCTATCTATCTATCTATCTATCTATCTATCTATCTATCTATCTATCTATCTATCTATCTATCTATCTATCTATCTATCTATCTATCTATCTATCTATCTATCTATCTATCTATCTATCTATCTATCCATCTATCCATCTGACTGTCTGTCCATCTGTCCATCTATCTATCTATCTATCTATCTATCTATCTATCTATCTATCTATCTATCTATCTATCTATCTATCTATCTATCTATCTATCTATCTATCTATCTATCTATCTATCTATCTATCTATCTATCTATCTATCTATCTATCTATCTATCTATCTATCTATCTATCTATCTATCTATCGATCTATCTATTGATCTAGCGATCTAGCTATCTCTCTATCAATCTAGCTATCTAGCTATCTATCTATCTAGCTAGCTATCTAGCTATCTAGCTATCTATCAATCTAGCTATCTAGCTATCTAACTATCTAGCTAGCTATCTAGCCATCTATCTATCTAGCTATCTAGCTATCTATCTAATCTAGCTATCTAGCTATCTATCAATCTAGCTATCTAGCTAGCTATCTAGCTAGCTATCTATCTAGCTAGCTATCTAGCTATCTATCAATCTAGCTATCAATCTAGCTATCTAGCTAGCTATCTAGCTATCTATCTAGCTAGCTATCTAGCTATCTAGCTATCTATCTAGCTATCTAGCTATCTAGCAAGCTATCTAGCTATCTAACTATTTATCAATCTAGCTATCTAGCTATCTATCAATCTAGCTATCTAGCTATCTAGCTTGCTAGCTATCTAGCTATCTGGCTATCAAGCTATCTATCTAGCTATCTAGCTATCTAGCTCTCTATCTATCTATCTATCTATCTATCTCTCTATCTATCTAGCGATCTAGCTATCTATCTATCAATCTATCAATCTAGCTATCTAGCTATCTATCTATCTAGCTAGCTATCTAGCTATCTAGCTATCTATCAATCTAGCTATCTAGCTATCTAACTATCTAGCTGGCTATCTAGCCATCTATCTATCTAGCTATCTAGCTATCTATCTAATCTAGCTATCTAGCTATCTATCAATCTAGCTATCTAGCTAGCTATCTAGCAATCTATCTAGCTAGCTAGCTATCTAGCTATCTATCAATCTAGCTATCAATCTAGCTATCTAGCTATCTATCTAGCTAGCTATCGAGCTATCTAGCTATCTAGCTATCTATCAAGCTATCTAGCTATCTAGCAAGCTATCTAGCTATCTAGCTATCTAACTATTTATCAATCTAGCTATCTAGCTATCTATCAATCTAGCCATCTAGCTATCTAGCTTGCTAGCTATCTAGCTAGCTGTCTAGCTATCTGGCTATCAAGCTATCTAGCTATCTATCTAGCTATCTAGCTATCTAGCTAGCTATCTATCTAATCTAACTTTCCAGCTATCTATCAATCTAGCTATCTAGCTAGCTATCTAGCTCTCTATCTATCTATCTATCTATCTATCTATCTATCTATCTATCTATCTATCTATCTATCTATCTATCTATCTATCTATCTATCTATCTATCTATCTATCTATCTATCTAGCGATCTAGCTATCTAGCGATCTAGCTATCTATCTAGCTATCTAGCTATCTGGCTATCTAGCTATCTATCAATCTAGCTATCTAGCTAGCTATCTAGCTAGCTATCTAGCTATCTAGCTAGCTATCTAGCTATCTATCTAACTATCTAGCTAGCTCGCTATCTAGCTACCTAGTTATCTATCTATCTAGCTATCTATCTAGCTATCTAGCTATCTATCAATCTAGCTATCTAGCTAGCTATCTAGCTATCTAGCTATTTATCAGCTAGATATCTAGATTATCTAGCTATCTAGCTATCTATCAATCAATCTAGCTATTTGTCTAGCTATCTAGCTATCTATCTAGCTATCTAGCTATCTAGCTATCTAGCTGTCTATCAATCTAGATATCTATCTATCTATCTATCTATCTATCTATCTATCTATCTATCTATCTATCTATCTATCTATCTATCTATCTATCTATCTATCTATCTATCTATCTATCTATCGATCTCTCTATCTATCTAGCGATCTAGCTATCTATCTATCAATCTATCTATCTATCTATCTATCTATCTATCTATCTATCTATCTATCTATCTATCTATCTATCTATCTATCTATCTATCTATCTATCTATCTATCTATCTATCTATCTATCTATCTATCTATCTGTCTGTCTGTCTGTCTGCCTGTCTATCTTTCTTTCTATCTATCTATCTATCTATCTATCTATCTATCTATCTATCTATCTATCTATCTATCTATCTATCTATCTATCTATCTATCTATCTATCTATCTATCTATCTATCTGTCTATCTATCTATCTATCTATCTGTCTATCTGTCTATCTATCTATCTATCTATCTATCTATCTATCTATCTATCTATCTATCTATCTATCTATCTATCTATCTATCTATCTATCTATCTATCTATCTATCTATCCATCTATCCATCTGACTGTCTGTCCATCTGTCCATCTATCTATCTATCTATCTATCTATCTATCTATCTATCTATCTATCTATCTATCTATCTATCTATCTATCTATCTATCTATCTATCTATCTATCGATCTATCTATCGATCTAGCGATCTAGCTATCTCTCTATCAATCTAGCTATCTAGCTATCTATCTATCTAGCTAGCTATCTAGCTATCTAGCTATCTATCAATCTAGCTATCTAGCTATCTAACTATCTAGCTAGCTATCTAGCCATCTATCTATCTAGCTATCTAGCTATCTATCTAATCTAGCTATCTAGCTATCTATCAATCTAGCTATCTAGCTAGCTATCTAGCTAGCTATCTATCTAGCTAGCTATCTAGCTATCTATCAATCTAGCTATCAATCTAGCTATCTAGCTAGCTATCTAGCTATCTATCTAGCTAGCTATCTAGCTATCTAGCTATCTATCTAGCTATCTAGCTATCTAGCAAGCTATCTAGCTATCTAACTATTTATCAATCTAGCTATCTAGCTATCTATCAATCTAGCTATCTAGCTATCTAGCTTGCTAGCTATCTAGCTATCTGGCTATCAAGCTATCTATCTAGCTATCTAGCTATCTAGCTCTCTATCTATCTATCTATCTATCTATCTCTCTATCTATCTAGCGATCTAGCTATCTATCTATCAATCTATCAATCTAGCTATCTAGCTATCTATCTATCTAGCTAGCTATCTAGCTATCTAGCTATCTATCAATCTAGCTATCTAGCTATCTAACTATCTAGCTGGCTATCTAGCCATCTATCTATCTAGCTATCTAGCTATCTATCTAATCTAGCTATCTAGCTATCTATCAATCTAGCTATCTAGCTAGCTATCTAGCAATCTATCTAGCTAGCTAGCTATCTAGCTATCTATCAATCTAGCTATCAATCTAGCTATCTAGCTATCTATCTAGCTAGCTATCGAGCTATCTAGCTATCTAGCTATCTATCAAGCTATCTAGCTATCTAGCAAGCTATCTAGCTATCTAGCTATCTAACTATTTATCAATCTAGCTATCTAGCTATCTATCAATCTAGCCATCTAGCTATCTAGCTTGCTAGCTATCTAGCTAGCTGTCTAGCTATCTGGCTATCAAGCTATCTAGCTATCTATCTAGCTATCTAGCTATCTAGCTAGCTATCTATCTAATCTAACTTTCCAGCTATCTATCAATCTAGCTATCTAGCTAGCTATCTAGCTCTCTATCTATCTATCTATCTATCTATCTATCTATCTATCTATCTATCTATCTATCTATCTATCTATCTATCTATCTATCTATCTATCTATCTATCTATCTATCTATCTATCTATCTAGCGATCTAGCTATCTAGCGATCTAGCTATCTATCTAGCTATCTAGCTATCTGGCTATCTAGCTATCTATCAATCTAGCTATCTAGCTAGCTATCTAGCTAGCTATCTAGCTATCTAGCTAGCTATCTAGCTATCTATCTAACTATCTAGCTAGCTCGCTATCTAGCTACCTAGTTATCTATCTATCTAGCTATCTATCTAGCTATCTAGCTATCTATCAATCTAGCTATCTAGCTAGCTATCTAGCTATCTAGCTATTTATCAGCTAGATATCTAGATTATCTAGCTATCTAGCTATCTATCAATCAATCTAGCTATTTGTCTAGCTATCTAGCTATCTATCTAGCTATCTAGCTATCTAGCTATCTAGCTGTCTATCAATCTAGATATCTATCTATCTATCTATCTATCTATCTATCTATCTATCTATCTATCTATCTATCTATCTATCTATCTATCTATCTATCTATCTATCTATCTATCTATCTATCTATCTATCTATCTATCTATCTATCTATCTATCTATCTATCGATCTCTCTATCTATCTAGCGATCTAGCTATCTATCTATCAATCTATCTATCTATCTATCTATCTATCTATCTATCTATCTATCTATCTATCTATCTATCTATCTATCTATCTATCTATCTATCTATCTATCTATCTATCTATCTATCTATCTATCTATCTATCTATCTATCTATCTATCTATCTATCTATCTATCTATCTATCTATCTATCTGGCTATCTAGCTATCTATCAATCTATCTATCAATCTAGCTATCTAGCTAGCTATCTATCTAGCTAGCGATCTAGCTATCTATCAATCTAGCTATCTTGCTAGCTATCTATCTAGCTAGCTATCTAGCTATCTATCAATCTAGCTATCTAGCTGTCTAGCTGTCTATCTATCTAGGTAGCTATCTAGCTATCTATCTAATCTAGCTATCTAGCTAGCTATCTAGCTATCTAGCTATCTAGCTATCTAGCTATCTATCTAGCTAGCTATCTATCTAGCGAGCTATCTAGCTATCTATCTAACTAGCTATCTATCTAATCTAGCTATCTAGCTATCTATCAATCTAGCTATCAATCTAGCTATCTATCTAGCTAGCTATCTAGCTATCTAGCTATCTAGCTATCTAGCTATTCATCTATCTAGCTATTCATCAATCTAGCTATCTAGCTATCTAGCTATCTATCAATCTAGCTATCTAGCTATCTAGCTATCTATCAATCTATCTATCTATCTATCTATCTATCTATCTATCTATCTATCTATCTATCTATCTATCTATCTATCTATCTATCTATCTATCTATCTATCTGTGAAATCTGACGAAATTTATGTACATAGACAGCACTCATTTCCCTTCTTCTCCCACTCCACTCCCTGTGGGCACCATGGACACTGTAAATTATTGACCGTAACACCCTGCCAGTAAGAACCCGTACCCCTATGCATATGTACGGCCATTCTAGGCACCATGGCCCTTTTTACCCATTAGAATCCCCAGCTCCCCTCCTGCGCGTATCTTGCACCCCCTCTCTCATGTATAGACCATGAAACCCTCTCCCTCTACGCGATCCTGATGAGAAAGGTAACCCTCCTGCTTGACCCAGGCCTTCCCCATTTCCTTCTCGAAGAAGCATCCTTCGCCTCAGCTGACATAGCCCCCCCCAGTTGTATCTGACTGCCCCTGTTCTCTCATGTACAGGTCATAAGATCTCTCTCTCTCTACCTCTGCGCGACTCTGGCCCTGCACGCACCCTGACCCCCTCCTTCTCCTCACATGAACAAGTCATAAACCCTCTTCTTCAGCAAAGCCCTGTCCTTGAGAGTCACGGCCGCGCCTGACCAGCACCTCCTTCCCTTCCATGAATGTCCCTCTGTTGACAAACCTTCCCTCCGCGCTCGATTGTCCACGCAGACATGAATACCACTCCTTTGATGACCCCTTCCCCCGAGTCCGGCTGACCACACATGTCCGAGGCCATCTCCTAAGCCAGGGGATACCATTTACTGCCCTCATTGTATACCAAGCCACCCCACCCCCCTGGGCCATGATCAGGCGTACATCCTACCAAAACACTCAGCTGCGTGATTGCTCTCCCCTCTTATCAGCAGGTCAAGGGTCCCCATTGTGAAACTATGTGGAGTAGGATCACCACGAGGATTATAGGGATGTCTTTCTTTTGCGTCATACTGTCCTGATTGTACCATCAAATGTTTTGTAAAGGTATAAAAGCAAGAGTCTCAAGCTCACTTGTTAGAGCACCTCCCGAAAGACACTGTGTTTCGTGTCCGAAATGACTGGCTCTCCTCATGAGAAATAAACTCTGTTCTTGATTCCTGCTCCCAGCGCCCGTCTCTTTATTTGGTAATTATTCAGAATGGGAACTAAGAGGCGGTTTGCGCCAGCAGCCTGGGCATCGATAGAATTATGGGCTCACTTTCGACAATTGGCGTCCCAACGCGGGGTCCATCAGTGACATGGGGTTCGGTAAGAGAGATCCAGACGAAAAAGTGAACGTCTAAAATGATCGGGGTATGCCTGCCTTGAGAGGGCCCTAGCCCGGCTGCCGATCGACAGAACTTCACCAATTCTGAACGGACCTCTCTTGAGTGACCTATTGTCCTGACTGGAATCCCACAGGAATGCTACATGGAGTAAGAGAACGATCGGGCGCTGGAGGAGGGAGTCGAAGAACTGTCCGTATGGTCCGGTCCGGGTAAGATTAAGTAGGGTGTTTTTACGCCTGATTGGTAGGGTGGCTCTGTCCACCTGATTGATTGATTGTTTGTATTGAAAACCGGTATTTGTATACTGGCATTGTTGGTATTGGTTCATTTAGCTTTAAGGGCTACTTGACATATTGGTTCTCTTTTGAGAACGAGACATTCTCTGTTTGCAAACAGCGGCGAATAGGAACGTCGTCCCTCTTTGCAGATAGAGAAGGGTAGGTAATGCAGACTTTTGTCCCCGTTGTAATCCGTCATGCCTACTTTTCTCCCCACTGATTGTTTGAAGTCGATTAATAATCGATTGTTGCTCTTTGAGATCTTCCCTGTCTACAAACTGAGACGAGTAGAAATATTCTGTCTTCCTTTTTGGATAGCGAAGGGCAGGTAATGCAGACATTTGTCCCCGTTGTAATCCGTCATGCCTGTTTTTCTCCCCACTGATTGGTTGGTTGCCTGGACATTGTTGTCCCAGGAATTGTTTCGTTTGAGGTATTTTCTGCTTGCAAACAACGTGGAATAGAAATATTCTATCTAGTCTTTGCAAGTAGTAAAGGGTAGGTTATGCCCCTTTGTGAATTCGTCAGTCCTACCCACTCCCCACTGTTTGGTTATTTGGGGGGTAGCTCGCATGGTCCGCCCAGGAGACTACCCTTATGGAGGACATATGCTCTCTACTCATGGGCCATTTAGTAGAAATAGACCGACTGGTCCGTCCAGGAGGCTACCCTAGTAAGTGGAAGTACATTGCTCGGTCCGTCCAGGATGATACCCTAATGAAGGAATATATGTTCCCCTTTTGATCGATAATCTCGTTCCACCCAGGACCATTTATTGGAGGGGACTCGTCTGGTCCGTCCAGATGTACCCCCCTAGTGAAAAGGACACATAAAAATATGAAGTGATCACCGTTCCCTACTAACAGAAAGCTTTAGCTCGAAACACGCTAAGGAAGAGAAAGAAAAATAAAAGGAAATCAGGCTAAGTCAGTAACCCCCTGATGAGCTTTTGACTTCACCAAAAATAAGAAACATTAGAAATAGTTCGTAATAAGAAATGTAAAATGGCGAAAAAATTTTGATAGCAGAACATAGCCGCGAGGTAGCTAGGCTTCGCTGCCTGTTCCTGCTCGCAACATGTCAGCCTCATTGCCTGCCCCGCCCAAATAACGGTCACATGAAATAGAAACAACTCAATAGGTACCTACCCCCATTCCGGAAGCTCCCGAAGTGCAACAGGTCCGCGGTTACGCCCATCCGGAAGGCGAGGCCTCGAGGCACGAGGGACTCGCCTGGCCACGGTCAGGAGGAGATGATGTTGGGCAGGCGGTCCAAAGGATGACAAGGACCTCTCCATCTTTTCTCTTCTGCCGCCCTGCAGGCCGCGGGGAGAGAGGGGGCTGTCTTGCCTCGGCCACCGACCACCCCTCTCTCTCACCCGATCCGGCTTTTGTCGAAGGCCGACGCCAAGGCGAGAACGGCGGCGAATCAAGTAGTCCCGCCACATTTCAAATTTGCCGCATGCCATCGCCTGCTTGTCAAAAGCCGAAGCCAAGGCCAGAACGGCGGCAAATCAAGTAGTCCTGCCAGATGCCAAATTCACCGCACGCCGCCGCTTGCATAGGTACAGGCAGTCCCGCCACATTTCAAGCTCCCTGGAGAGTTGGAGGTAGTCCCGCCACATGTTAGAAAAGGGAGGGGGGGGGCTGTCTTGCCTCAGCCGCCGACCACCCCCCCCCCCATCATCAATGGCTGGCATGGCCGATATCGAAGACGACGGAGCCGAGGAACGGCGCGGGGTCGCTGGAAGGGGGAGGTGGCGCGAACGACCCTCCCCCACCTCCCTCCAGGTGGAGGCTTCCAGCGACACCCCAACACTCTTTGCTTAAAGAGGGTCAACATCAAAAAGCGGTCTTCTGCCCAGGACGGGCACTCGCTCCATATCGCCTCTCCTCGACCTTGAAGATTCTATAAGAGCCGGGGGGCCCCCGACCCCCTGCATGGGTGCCCCCACCCCCCTCACCGGGAGCCACGACATCGGTGCGACTCCTGCCGGCACCAGCCTCGGATTGGAAATGGCTAAAAGGCAGCCACGGCACAGACTTGTTCAGTTCCGGAGGAACGCCAGGATGACCCGGTAGGAAAATTGTTGCCGCCCTTCCCACTCTTTGACTCATGGTCCATATTTGTTAGACTGTTAACCTCATAGCACAAAACTTTTTGAATTCCCGGCAGAAGGTTCTGGTCCAACCACGAGTCATTGGAGATATTCTGACTGTGCTGGAACTCGCCTGACCCCACCCAAAATGGCGCCGACACAAAATGAGACTTTTTGAATGAACTTTATTGCACCATGACCACGCAGCTTTTTACCCCGAGATATATATATAACGTTTTGGATAATGAAAGTAGATATGAAGGATATTGAGCATGTGCTTGGACAATGAATTGACTTAGGGTGGGTACTGATTATGAATTGGAAAATGAATTGGTGTAATTTAGATAAAGAATGAGTATTGGGTAATGAATTTATGAATTGATTAAAACTGAATTCTTGACATGCATCATGCCTGCTCTGAAGGAAAATTTTAATACGATTTTATTGCACTGCTGCACTTTATGCAAATGAACTGCCACCGATATCGTTTATTAAAGTATTTTGAAAAAGAAAGCATGGTTGTAGCAGTCGCATTAATGAGTTTTTGGATGTCTTCCTACTGTGAGCGAAGAATAAGTATGATGAAGGATGTAGATGAAAAGGGATCAGATACTTGACAGCTACAATTATGTATCGCAGGCAGCCAGGAAAAGTGTTTTAGACACCCTTAAAACGACTCCGCAGAAATGCCACCTGACCGTCACCCTTGCACCCGACAAAGAGGGTTACGACCGAGTAACTCATGTAGATAGGCAGATCGTCAATGATTATCTATCTGACATTACTGGTCAATCTGGGCTTAAACGCCGAGATGGTAAAGAAAGGCAGTACGTGGAGATGGGTCGAGTATGTGGTAAGTAAAAACATTTTTCGGACTACTACATGCTGATGTGCTTTGAATGCTGCCTCCCCACCCCTTCTTTTCCCTCCCTTCTGCAAGTCGCGACAGAACGTCGGCTGAAGTGTGGAAGCACGACGGTCGGACCACCGACGAAAAAGGAAAAGAGGGAATATGTGTGTAGTCGTTATAACGATAGGTTTTTAAAGAAAAGACGTAGACTTAACATGACTGTTCCTCCTTAGGACATAGCGACTGAGAGGATGGACTGACATAGAAACTGGACAGGTACTGAATGACGAAAAAAAAAAAAAAAAAAGAAAAAAAGCTGACTAGAAACAACGCGTTAAATAATGTAACTGGACGTTTTGAGTAGGTAGGGAAAGGACAAAGAAAATTGTACGTATGAGGGTTGCCACGACACCACCCGTCTAGGAAGTTAGAAATGTTGATGATGTTCAAAATGCACTACCCCCTTTCTCACACTCTTGTAGATATAGCCAAGCTGTCCGACTGATCTCCCGATCAATACTTGCCGTTGCCTCAGCCTGGAGAACTTTCCACCAAAGGAAGGAACTGAAAAATGGTTTAAAATCCAACCATGGGTAACTAGCACAACCAGGTTAATTTCTGATCAACCAACTGAGGTGTGAGTATTGGTAATTGGGGACGCTCACAGGTATGACAAGCGAGAAGGGAAAGGGGGGGAGGGCAGAAAGAGCTAAGCACATAGATAAATAGGATAGTAAAGATACGTAGGATATATATAAAAACAGATTTTGTAGACTAACAATTGTTTCCTGTCTTGTCATGAATGTCTTGTATATGTGTAATATATGTGCCGTCTTCCCTGTCTGAGTTTGTGTGTATGTAATGTACGAATCTATGTCTCCCCTCTGTCTGTATCTACAGGTCACCTGACCTTTGCCGTCCTGTGTTGTGAGCGCACTAAATGACCTATTTTCGTACACGTCTCTCTGTCCTTCTCTCTCTCTCTCTCTCTCTCTCCACTCCTTTTTATCTCTTTCTCTATCTCTCTCTCTCTCTCCTTACATGTCATACGTGTACCGAATGGCTCGTTTAGATTGCGGACGACTCTCACTCTTTATGAGAGTCTACCTATTTTTCCTCCCTCTTTTTGATAAAATTGTGCCCCACCGGCACCAGTTTGATTTGATACGTATTTGAACGCGAAGGTGTTCAGCGAAATTGACCGAAACTAAAATGACTGTATCTCGCCATGTTACTGCCTCTCCTTTCTGTAAAATGAATAAACTTGAATTGGCTAAGAAGGAAAGGACAGGTAAGACGACTAAAGTCCCCCAAATCAGGCCATTTCTAGGGGAACTGTATGTCAATGGCATCCTAGGTCTGTTCTTCAGAGACG
Organism: Lissotriton vulgaris; assembly: GCF_964263255.1. Taxonomy (NCBI): domain Eukaryota; kingdom Metazoa; phylum Chordata; class Amphibia; order Caudata; family Salamandridae; genus Lissotriton; species Lissotriton vulgaris. The sequence goes on along the minus strand of NW_028244755.1, from coordinate 60,070 downwards.
AACGCCAACGTCTAGATTGACACCCAATACCCAGATTGCCCCACCCCTTTGCACCCAAGCGCAAGCGCCCGAAGCATCCCCGCCCCATTTTCGATAGAACCACTACTGTTGTCCCAGGTATAAACATAATGACCATGGGTAGCTGCTGACCCTTGAGGAAGTCTTGTTTTGCCCGACTCTCGACGATAGCACCCCCCCGCCCTGTCTGAAAATGTTAGCCAGTCCTGAAGGGAAATGCTCTGTAATATTGAATGTAATGTAACGCACAGTTGATGGAAATGTCATTTATCCTCACGTGAGTTATAAATAGGACAATGAATGAACATGCCATAAACTCAGTAGGAATACTGACATATGCACTGCTTGGTAATAGGACCTCTGACTGTGACCAATGAGCGTATCTCCCAACTGCGTAGAATTGAGGGAGGAATTCACATGCGTAGATATCTTCGTCTGCCATTTCTCTAAAACTTTGTCTTGTACCTATTCAAAGATTTGCGATCACCGGAGGAGAAGGGTCGGACGTGCCTGGCTGCAGATCTTGAGACACATGCGACCTCGACCAAAGGTGGAGCTGCAGAGCAACAAGATACGGGACGAGACAGCAATTTCAACCGTGGAAAATGAAAAATGACGGGCTGCCCTGAAGCCCTCCGTCTGCTAACCCACGTGTGCCTGGAAGTCTCCGTCCCCCTTCTTTGGGCCCGATTGATGGGCCTGCCTGCTTGTTATCCTTTGCTCCCTTGGTCCCTTTTGTGTGTCCCAGGAACTCTGACCCAACTCCGCTCACTCTCTCTCCTATCGGCTATTTGAACAACATTCACCCACCTTCCCACGTGACTTTTTGCCAAAGGAAAGAACTGCAATTTTATGGGAAGAGGGTGTTGCCACAGAACTCTAGGTGCCGAGCATAAGGCGCCGCCAAACGGACTGTTTAGGGAACAGGACTGTGGTCTAACAGCAGAGGACTGACCGCACCCTGCAACGCGTAAGGATAGAACCGAGCTGGACCCATAGCTCCATCGCCGGTGCTCAACAGCGCCACCGAAAATACCCGGATTAGAGCCTACCAGTGATGGCTCGCTGATAAAAAGACACTGTGACGAAGAGGTCTTATTGGACTGAATCCCTCCCTCAGCTACTTGGTCAAAATGTTCATTGGTCACATTCGTTTTTGAAAGTCAGAAGCATTTATGCTATGTACTACGTTTACAAAAGTAATTTCCTATGTACTGCATTCTGTCCATCACCTTAACTGTCTATGATTGTACGCCACATGTTAGTATAGCCTAAATGCTAATTCATCAACGATGCCTGCCTACCTGTAAACACGTCAGTTGCAAAAATGATCGCTGTTATGTAAAAAGGGGCGACTGTGAAATCTGACGAAATTTATGTACATAGACAGCACTCATTTCCCTTCTTCTCCCACTCCACTCCCTGTGGGCACCATGGACACTGTAAATTATTGACCGTAACACCCTGCCAGTAAGAACCCGTACCCCTATGCATATGTACGGCCATTCTAGGCACCATGGCCCTTTTTACCCATTAGAATCCCCAGCTCCCCTCCTGCGCGTATCTTGCACCCCCTCTCTCATGTATAGACCATGAAACCCTCTCCCTCTACGCGATCCTGATGTGAAAGGTAACCCTCCTGCTTGACCCAGGCCTTCCCCATTTCCTTCTCGAAGAAGCATCCTTCGCCTCAGCTGACATAGCCCCCCCCAGTTGTATCTGACTGCCCCTGTTCTCTCATGTACAGGTCATAAGATCTCTCTCTCTCTCTCTCTCTCTCCCTCTGCGCGACTCTGGCCCTGCACGCACCCTGACCCCCTCCTTCTCCTCACATGAACAAGTCATAAACCCTCTTCTTCAGCAAAGCCCTGTCCTTGAGAGTCACGGCCGTGCCTGACCAGCACCTCCTTCCCTTCCATGAATGTCCCTCTGTTGACAAACCTTCCCTCCGCGCTCGATTGTCCACGCAGACATGAATACCACTCCTTTGATGACCCCTTCCCCCGAGTCCGGCTGACCACACATGTCCGAGGCCATCTCCTAAGCCAGGGGATACCATTTACTGCCCTCATTGTATACCAAGCCACCCCACCCCCCTGGGCCATGATCAGGCGTACATCCTACCAAAACACTCAGCTGCGTGATTGCTCTCCCCTCTTATCAGCAGGTCAAGGGTCCCCATTGTGAAACTATGTGGAGTAGGATCACCACGAGGATTATAGGGATGTCTTTCTTTTGCGTCATACTGTCCTGATTGTACCATCAAATGTTTTGTAAAGGTATAAAAGCAAGAGTCTCAAGCTCACTTGTTAGAGCACCTCCCGAAAGACACTGTGTTTCGTGTCCGAAATGACTGGCTCTCCTCATGAGAAATAAACTCTGTTCTTGATTCCTGCTCCCAGCGCCCGTCTCTTTATTTGGTAATTATTCAGAATGGGAACTAAGAGGCGGTTTGCGCCAGCAGCCTGGGCATCGATAGAATTATGGGCTCACTTTCGACATATCTATCTATCTATCTATCTATCTATCTATCTATCTATCTATCTATCTAT
>NW_028244755.1:2500-7500 GCF_964263255.1 Lissotriton vulgaris | reverse complement strand
TCTAGCTATCTAGCTATCCATCAATCTAGCTATCTAGCTATCTAGCTATCTATCAATCTATCTAGCTATCTATCTAGCTAGCTATCTATCTAGCGAGCTATCTAGCTATCTAGATATCTAGCTATCTAGCTATCTATCTAACTAGCTATCTATCTAATCTAGCTATCTAGCTATCTATCAATCTAGCTATCAATCTAGCTATCTATCTAGCTAGCTATCTAACTATCTAGCTATTCATCAATCTAGCTATCTAGCTATCTACCAATCTAGCTATCTAGCTATCTAGCTATCTATCAATCTATCAATCTATCAATCTAGCTATCTATCAATCTATCAATCTAGCTATCTATCAATCTATCTACATCTATCTATCTATCTATCTATCTATCTATCTATCTATCTATCTATCTACTATCTATCTATCTATCTATCTATCTATCTATCTATCTATCTAGCAATCTATCCATCTATCTAGCTAGCTATCTTGCCATCTATCTATCTAGCTATCTAGCTATCTATCTAATCTATCTATCTATCTATCTATCTATCTATCTATCTATCTATCTATCTATCTATCTATCTATCTATCTATCTATCTATCTATCTATCTATCTATCTATCTATCTATCTATCTATCTATCTATCTATCTATCTATCTATCTAGCAATCTAGCTATCCATCTAGCTATCTAGCAATCTAGCTATCTATCTAGCTAGCTATCTAGCCATCTATCTATCTAGCTATCTAGCTATCTATCTAATCTAGCTATCTAGCAATCTATCAATCTATCTATCTATCCATCTATCTATCTATCTATCTATCTATCTATCTATCTATCTATCTATCTATCTATCTATCTATCTATCTATCTATCTATCTATCTATCTCTATCTATCTGGCGATCTAGCTATCTATCTAGCTATCTAGCTATCTGGCTATCTATCAATCTATCTATCTATCTATCTATCTATCTATCTATCTATCTATCTATCTATCTATCTATCTATCTATCTATCTATCTATCTATCTATCTATCTATCTATCTATCTATCTATCTATCTATCTATCTATCTATCTATCTATCAATCTAGCTATCTAGCTATCAAGCTATCTATCAATCTAGCTATCTAGCTATCTAGCTATCTATCTATCTAGCTAGCTATCTATCTATCTAGCTAGCTATCTATCTATCTATCTAGCTATCTAGCTGTCTAGCTAGCTATCTAACTATCTAGCTAGCTCGCTATCTAGCTACCTAGTTATCTATCTATCTAGCTATCTATCTAGCTATCTAGCTATCTATCAATCTAGCTATCTAGCTAGCTATCTAGCTATCTAGCTATCTATCAGCTAGATAGCTAGATTATCTAGCTATCTATCAATCTAGCTATCTGTCTAGCTATCTAGCTATCTATCTAGCTATCTAGCTATCTAGCTATCTAGCTAGCTATCTATCTAGCTAGCTAGCTATCTAGCTAGCTATCTAGCTATCTATCTAGCTATCTAGATATATAGCTATCTATCTATCTAGCTATCAATCTAGCAATCCAGCTAGCTATCTAGCTATCTAGCTATCTACCAATCTAGCTATCTAGCTATCTATCTAGCTATCTAGCTTTCTCGCTCTAGCTATCTATCTAGCTATCTATCTATCTAGCAATCTATCTATCTATCTATCTATCTATCTATCTATCTATCTATCTATCTATCTATCTATCTATCTATCTATCTATCTATCTATCTATCTATCTATCTATCTATCTATCTATCTATCTATCTATCTATCTATCTATCTATCTATCTATCTATCTATCTATCTATCTATCTATCTATCTATCTATCTATCTGTCTGTCTGTCTGTCTGTCTGTCTGTCTGTCTATCTATCTATCTATCTATCTATCTATCTATCTATCTATCTATCTATCTATCTATCTATCTATCTATCTATCTATCTATCTATCTATCTATCTATCTATCTATCTATCTATCTATCTATCTATCTATCTATCTATCTGGCTATCTAGCTATCTATCAATCTATCTATCAATCTAGCTATCTAGCTAGCTATCTATCGAGCTAGCTATCTAGCTATCTATCAATCTAGCTATCTAGCTATCAAGCTATCTATCAATCTAGCTATCTAGCTATCTAGCTGTCTATCTATCTAGGTAGCTATCTAGCTATCTATCTAATCTAGCTATCTAGCTAGCTATCTAGCTATCTAGCTATCTAGCTATCTAGCTATCTAGCTATCTAGCTATCTAGCTATCTATCTAGCTAGCTATCTATCTAGCGAGCTATCTATCTATCTAGCTATCTATCTAACTAGCTATCTATCTAATCTAGCTATCTATCAATCTAGCTATCAATCTAGCTATCTATCTAGCTAGCTATCAAGCTATCTAGCTATCTATCTAGCTATCTAGCTATCTAGCTATCTAGCTATTCATCAATCTAGCTATCTAGCTATCCATCAATCTAGCTATCTAGCTATCTAGCTATCTATCAATCTATCTAGCTATCTATCTAGCTAGCTATCTATCTAGCGAGCTATCTAGCTATCTAGCTATCTAGCTATCTAGCTATCTATCTAACTAGCTATCTATCTAATCTAGCTATCTAGCTATCTATCAATCTAGCTATCAATCTAGCTATCTATCTAGCTAGCTATCTAACTATCTAGCTATTCATCAATCTAGCTATCGAGCTATCTACCAATCTAGCTATCTAGCTATCTAGCTATCTATCAATCTATCAATCTATCAATCTAGCTATCTATCAATCTATCTATCTATCTATCTATCTATCTATCTATCTATCTATCTATCTATCTATCTATCTATCTATCTATCTATCTATCTATCTATCTATCTATCTATCTATCTATCTATCTATCTATCTATCTATCTATCTATCTAGCAATCTATCCATCTATCTAGCTAGCTATCTTGCCATCTATCTATCTAGCTATCTAGCTATCTATCTATCTATCTATCTATCTATCTATCTATCTATCTATCTATCTATCTATCTATCTATCTATCTATCTATCTATCTATCTATCTATCTATCTATCTATCTATCTATCTATCTATCTATCTATCTATCTATCTATCTATCTAGCTATCCATCTAGCTATCTAGCAATCTAGCTATCTATCTAGCTAGCTATCTAGCCATCTATCTATCTAGCTATCTAGCTATCTATCTAATCTAGCTATCTAGCAATCTATCAATCTATCTATCTATCTATCTATCTATCTATCTATCTATCTATCTATCTATCTATCTATCTATCTATCTATCTATCTATCTCTATCTATCTGGCGATCTAGCTATCTATCTAGCTATCTAGCTATCTGGCTATCTATTAATCTATCTATCTATCTATCTATCTATCTATCTATCTATCTATCTATCTATCTATCTATCTATCTATCTATCTATCTATCTATCTTTCTATCTATCTATCTATCTATCTATCTATCTATCTATCTATCTAGCTATCTATCTATCTAGCTATCTAGCTATCTATCAATCTAGCTATCTAGCTATCAAGCTATCTATCAATCTAGCTATCTAGCTATCTAGCTATCTATCTATCTAGCTAGCTATCTATCTATCTAGCTAGCTATCTATCTATCTATCTAGCTATCTAGCTGTCTAGCTAGCTATCTAGCTATCTAGCTATCTATCTAACTATCTAGCTAGCTCGCTATCTAGCTACCTAGTTATCTATCTATCTAGCTATCTATCTAGCTATCTAGCTATCTATCAATCTAGCTATCTAGCTAGCTATCTAGCTATCTAGCTATCTATCAGCTAGATAGCTAGATTATCTAGCTATCTATCAATCTAGCTATCTGTCTAGCTATCTAGCTATCTATCTAGCTATCTAGCTATCTAGCTAGCTATCTATCTAGCTAGCTAGCTATCTAGCTAGCTATCTAGCTATCTATCTAGCTATCTAGATATATAGCTATCTATCAATCTAGCTATCAATCTAGCAATCCAGCTAGCTATCTAGCTATCTAGCTATCTACCAATCTAGCTATCTAGCTATCTATCTAGCTATCTAGCTTTCTCGCTCTAGCTAGCTATCTATCTATCTAGCAATCTATCTATCTATCTATCTATCTATCTATCTATCTATCTATCTATCTATCTATCTATCTATCTATCTATCTATCTATCTATCTATCTATCTATCTATCTATCTATCTATCTATCTATCTATCTATCTATCTATCTATCTATCTATCTATCTATCTATCTATCTGTCTGTCTGTCTGTCTATCTAACTATCTATCTATCTTTCTATCTATCTATCTATCTATCTATCTATCTATCTATCTATCTATCTATCTATCTATCTATCTATCTATCTATCTATCTATCTTTCTATCTATCTATCTATCTGTCTATCTATCTATCTATCTGTCTTTCTATCTATCTTTCTATCTATCTGTCTGTCTATCTATCTATCTATCTATCTATCTATCTATCTATCTATCTATCTATCTATCTATCTATCTATCTATCTATCTATCTATCTATCTATCTATCTATCTATCTATCTATCTATCTATCTATCTATCTATCTATCTATCTAGCTATCGATCTGGCTATCTAGCTATCTATCAATCTATCTATCAATCTAGCTATCTAGCTAGTTATCTAGCTAGCTATCTATCTAGCTAGCTATCTAGCTATCTATCAATCTAGCTATCTAGCTATCAAGCTATCTATCAATCTAGCTATCTAGCTATCTAGCTGTCTATCTATCTAGGTAGCTATCTAGCTATCTATCTAATCTAGCTATCTAGCTAGCTTTCTAGCTATCTAGCTATCTAGCTATCTATCTAGCTAGCTATCTATCTAGCGAGCTATCTATCTATCTAGCTATCTATCTAACTAGCTATCTATCTAATCTAGCTATCTAGCTATCTATCAATCTAGCTATCAATCTAGCTATCTATCTAGCTAGCTATCTAGCTATC
>NW_028244754.1:0-33153 GCF_964263255.1 Lissotriton vulgaris | reverse complement strand
GTGGGAACAGAAGTACCATATATGATGTTTTTTTTTTTAAAATCTTTATTCACAGCTGTATTATTCAAAATTGTACATCACATTTATTATGTCAATCCACCAGCTGGTGTTTTGTATTTTCGCCCCGTGCATATCCCCTTATCCTGTTACAGTGAGACTTTTGGGGGATGGTAGCAGTACTATTAACACAATTCTTTCTGCTAGGCCCCGAAGCATCTGCATCGTGAGAACATACATTAAAGCGTCCAAACTTCCCGTAACCCACCCTCCACCCCCCTACCCACTTGCTGTCTTGAACTTCCCACCCCCTAGTGGTTCAACCATTCCAACCATCTATATGTGAATTGGGCTATTCCAGGTGCTGTAGGCATCAGCGTGTGCTACATCTTGGGGTGATATTGGTTATGTCGTGAGAGTATCTGGGGTGCATCGTCCGTCTCTCACTGCCGTTATTATGACCTCTCCTGACTAGTCTCCTGGTCCTGCCTGGGTTAGGTCCTCGCTCTCCAGTGTGATGAGCATAGTCTCCCATTCTTGGGATGTGGGGAATCTTTGGAGACCACGTGTTTCCTCCTTCCTAAGTGTTGTCCCCTCTGCCCTCCTCCACTTTAGCACTTCTGCCTGCCATACGTGTATCCCGGGAGTCTAGGGAACTTCCATCTCATTGTTATCGTCCTGAGGGCCAACAGCAATGCCAGGTCTAGGAGTTTCACTTGGGGGTTCAGTGTCTTAGGTCGTCTACGCAGCCCCAGCAGACAGTACAACGCCTCCTCCGGCACTGGCATGGTCGTGACCATTTGCAGTGTTCGGCATATCCCTACCCAATACTCTCGAAATCGCGGGCATAGCCACAACATATGAAGGAACCCAGCTTGCTCCTCCCTGCATCGCGGGTATTCGTGGGGAGAGTCCGGAAACATTTTATGTATTCGCATAGGGGTCAGGTATGCCCTGTGTAGGACCATCCCCTCTGAACCGGACATTACGTGAAACCCGTCTAGGGTGTTCTAATATCGTGGCCCAATCCTTCTCCGACAGCTCCTGTCCTGTGTCCTGCACCCAAGTGTGCATCAGTGGGATGAGTGAGACTGCAGCATGTATCCTGACCCCTGTATACAGCCATCTGACCAGGTGTCCTCCCGATCCCATGAGATACAGTAGGTGTACTAATTTGTGCTGTGGGGGTTGTAGGCGTTGAGGTGCCCATCAGTGTTGTATGTAGTGTGTGACTGCGGCATGCAGCAGGTACAATCTAGGGGGGGCACCAGTGGCTTGTAAGAAGGCCTCGTGAGGAAGAAGGTGATCATCGCTGAAAAAGTCTCCTACACTCTCCACACCCGCCTCCCTCCAGGGTTGAAGCGTCCTGTCCGTGAGCCTGCCCTGCGGCATCGGGATACCTAACACGGGAGAGTTAACCAAGTACGCCTTAACCGATGACGCGTATGTCAGAGCTTTCCGCCAGCATGTTAAAGCTATATGGAGGAGAGGATGGCAATTCGCAGGTATGCTGCGCGTGTTCAAGTTATTGGGTTTGTATGCCGGGACTCTGAGTGCCCTTGTAATTGTTAAATCCCCTTGGAGCTCGGGTATGGCTTCTTTCATCAGGGACTCTGACCACTTGACTACATCCTTATCTTCCAGTCCCTCTGGTATGCCTACCAGCCGTAGATTCGACCTCCTGTTGTAGTTTTCAAGGTCCTGCATTTTTTCTACTAACTGGGCTCTTTCCCTTTTGGCCACCAGCAGGTCTTTCTGTATTGCTGATAGTGAATCCTCCAGGGATGAAATCTGGGTTTCAGCTTCGGTGACCTTTAAAGGAAGATTCACAAAACATTCTTCCATTTTCGTGAGCCTACTGTGCAGCTGTGAGATCTCTTGAGCCTGGGAATGTTTAAAATCTCTTAACTCCTGAAGGATGGTTCCAAGCAGTATTTCAATGGAGTTCGTTTTTGTAGTATTCGGAAGGGAAAATAACCCGTCCTCTTGGGATACCTGAGATGCCTGTAGGCTTAACTCTTGGCTAGGAGTTTTCATGATATGCTTGTGGCTTGGGCTGTTATCTGGAGCCGATGTTAGAGGTGCTATAGGTGCTGCAGAGATTACTTCTTCAAAGTCCTGGCTTGCCACTATCTATAGTGCTATCTACGGTAACTCAGGCGTTAAGGAGCTAGTTAACACCCCTCCAGCACTCAAATCCTCTTGCACCAGCATGTCGCTTTTCCCCTCTTCATTCGTCCCCCGCATGGGGGTGCTCGAAAGTTGCCCTTGTTGGAGGAGGGGTTTTGAGAAAAGAGGGTACTGCTTTAACTGGTTCCCAGTCCCATGGGCTGAAGATGTTTTATTGACCACTGTGTCCTTCTGGCCCATCTTGGCTCCTTTGTTGTTTCCCTCCATATCCACCTCACCTTTCTTGCCTTTCCCAACGTCTTTCTCAGCAGGCGGACTCAATTCTGTTGCGTGCTCAGGTAGGGACTCATTTTCAACATCTTCGTCTCCCTCACCCTCCTCCTCCTGGTCATCTTCGTTGTCCTCCCCATTTTCTTCATCTTGTTCTCTTCGAACATTGTATTTATTTCTGCCTGGTTGAATCTCTGCAGCCTTCTGTCTCAGGGCGTTCTTCTGCTGGGTTTTTCGTTTATTTTTTCTTTCCCCTTTGGATGCAGGCGGGGTTTTATTAATCAACTTCAGCAATTCCTTTACCTGTTCCTGCTTGGCCTGCTTGCCCTTTGCTCTTGCCGACATAGCTGGGTAGCAACTGCGTGGCAGTTACTATTTTATTGGGCACCTACCTCGCACCGGAATCGCAAATAATGCCTGCAACGTCTCTAGAAGTGCCTTATAGACGTCCAGAAGGGGAAGCAGATGTGTGGGTGTAGAGTACCAGAGCCTTCTGGACACTGTGATCCCCCCGCTCGGCGGCTGCCTGGTGACTGTGTAGGCGGCGGCGGGGGGACCAATTCAGCGTCGGGGGTGCACTGTGTAACTGAAGGGCAATCCCGTAATATAGAACACCAGGTAATGTCCCGATTAACAAATATAAATATAAATTTGAAGTAGCAGGCAAACAAAGTCTCTGGCTCCTGGGTGCTCACCTCACCTCAGCTCCACAGCGCCGCAGCTTCAAACTCGGCAAGGGGGACCAGACCAGACCAGAGCGGAGCACCAGCGTCAAGATCGCCATAGGCGTGGGCGTGGCCCAGAGAAACAAGCAGCAGTTGGCAATCAGCAGTCGGCTGTCGGAAATCGGCGTTCCTCCGTCGTCGTCGCCGGAGAGAAAACGGAATCATTCACTCCGCATAATGGGCTAAAGCGAAGAGAGTCAAAGCCAGATTTCAGCGAGGGTTTTTTTCAGAGAGCTCCGGGACCGGCTTCGGCATCGTCATCGAAGGCTGCAGTCGTGGCTGCGATCACGATCATGGGCGGGGCTTAGGGAAACTGGAAGCACATCGGCGGCGTGCGTGGACTCACGTCGGCCTCTCCATCCTCTATGTCTATTATGTGCCATCAGTGAGAAATCTGCAAAATCTAGAACTAAACCTATGACCATTGGAGAACGTCCAATATCTCCATGGCAGGAAGTTGTGTTGGACATACTAGGTCCTATATATTGTGATGTTCATTAAAGTTATGAGATAGTGGTTATTTGCATGCATTCTCGAGGTCCTGAGATGTATGTCAAGCAAGGAACTGAGACCAAACATGATAAGATTTTTTAAACAGATGTTCGGAAGGGAAGGTTTCCCGCAGGTCTTATTGACCAATGATGGAATGCATTTAAAGTCCCATAATGTGGAGAGATTTCTGCTGGATTGTGGCATAAAACATAAGAAGTGTGCGCTTTATCTTCCCGAAACTAATGGAATGGTAGAGCACTTCAACAGAGTTTTAAAAGTGACCATACACGTGGCCAAAGGCAATTGCCTATAGTGGAAAAATGAAATTGACAAAAAGGTAGAAGTATATTAATTCCTGCCACACTCTACAACACAAAAGACTCCCCTTGAATTATTTCATGGTACACAGTACAATACTTGGGTGGCTCCTGGTTGGGTGAATAATATGACAAAAGAATCAGATTAATTTGAGACTTGGAAGTTGAGAGAGTGACAAGAAGTCAAATTCAAAAACAAAACTTTGACAGAAGAAAATAAGTGAAGAAAACAGTGGTGAAGTTGGTGATTGGATAATGAGCAGAAAATTGGGTGGCAAAGAAAGACGTAACTTCATAAAAAGGAAATATAGATTGTACTGGTGCTCATGTAAAGTACTCTGATACCCGATGTCCAGGGTCTGGTTTGCGCTATATAAAACTGAAAAAAGTGATCCTCAATGTTCATCCAGAGAAAGAGAGAGATTAGAAAATTAAATGGAGTATGTGAAAACAGCATCAAAGTATTTGATCACCAACGACCCCGCCAGAGCCAACCTCCAGGAAGGAATGAAGGACGTCGCGGAATGGATGAAGCTCAGCTGTCTGAAACTGAACTCAGACAAGACAGAAGTCCTCATCATAGGGGCCTTCTCCCTCTACCTGGGACGACTCCTGGTGGCTCCCTGCCCTGGGCACCGCCCCCAAGACAACGGACCATGCTCGCAACCTGGGCTTCATACTGGACTCCTCCCTCACGATGTCCAAGCAAGTCAACGTTATCTCGTCGTCCTGCTTTAACACCCTGCGCATGCTCCGAAAGATCTTACGGTGGATCCCCACTGAAACCAGGAAGACGGTCACCCAGGTTCTCGTCACCAGCCGACTGGACTACAGGAACGCCCTCTACGCCGGAACCACAACCAAACTCCAGAAAAGGCTCCAGCGCATACAGAACGCTTCTGTACGACTCATTCTGGACATTCCTCGTCACTGCCACATCTCTGCCCATCTTAGAGACCTGCACTGGCTCCCCGTCAACAAGAGGATCACGTTCAGACTCCTCACCCACGCACACAAGGCTCTCCACGACATGGGCCCCAAGTACCTCAACAGCCGCCTCGCATTCTACACACCCACTCGCCAGCTCCGTTCCGCCAGCCTCGCCCTCGCCACCGTCCCATGTATTCGCAGATCTACCGCCAGAGGAAGATCCTTCTCCTACCTGGCGGCCAAGACATGGAACTCCCTCCCCACCCACCTACGGCTGACCCAGGATCATCTCTCCTTCAGGAAACAACTCAACACCTGGCTGTTCGAGCAGTAGCGAATCCCCCTCCCCCCAGCACCTTGAGACCGTAGCGGGTGAGTAGCGCGCTCTACATATTTCTTGATTGATTGAGAATTCTTTGAAAAAAAAGACCATATACGGAAATTAGGTCATCAGTTTATTTAAACACCCCTGTTTGCCAACAAGATCCACATTTCCTGTTTTTTAGTTGACTCTCACCCACATATCATATGGCAGGCTTCATCACTGAGTTCTCGCACGGTACAGATTCCTGATACTGAGCGGGCTCAACCCTGTCCTGAAATTCCATGTAACAATAAATATGTTTTAGTACGCTCATTACTTGGTTTTCAACATAATCATTTCTAGTAAATGTGTGATTTGCATGTTAAATATTGTGTTTAATGAGAAACACTCTCATATTGCATAGGCACTGTGATGTTGGTCCAACCCCTATCTCAGGCAAGAGTGACTTCTGCTCCTCATGAAGATATCACAAATAGTCAGACACCAGACAGTGGCCAGATGGAGGAAATGGTAAGTTAACTTACATATTATGTTGCAAACAAGCACTTTTGTGATGTAATGTATAACACGTTTGCAGTACGCATTTTATCAACCATCCCTGTTTTCACCAAGTTCAATATGTATTAATATGGTGTGATTTGAAGCCTTTATAACATGTTATTCAGTTATCTTCTTCCGAGCTTGTGATGGCCGGGAGACATCACGCGTCACGGTGGGCATGTGCACAGGATGGCCCCCCGCCATCCAAATCGCCTTCCACCAATGAAAACTCCAGCACAGCGCGGAAATGTCACGAAGGGGTTAAAGTGTGTGGCCCAATATTTTTATTTACATTTAAAGTTGTTTTACCCAAAATTCTTCATATTTTTTCTTCTAAAGAGGAGTAGCTCTAACTTTTTGAGAGCGTCTTCAAATAACACAAAATTTAGTTTAGCACTCAAATGTATTTGCACCAATTTTGTGTTACCTTTATTATAGCTGTTGTCAGATCCATGTCAGTGAACATGAGCGCAGACACTGGCAGCAATTTGGCCCATCAAGACACAAGAAGACAGATTCACCAGCTGACCTCAAGTCTAATAACTAAACCATACAGATTGATGGCTGGAGTTGGTGAGCCTGAGTTGGCAATTCACATGTTTGTTTATCACCTCCTTGGTAATTTCTGAGCTATCCTATGTTGGTTTACATAAACATCATATCACATGTAACATAAAACACAGCAGAAGCTGCATTCCATTATTCATTAGGATTGTAGCACTTTATCAAGTATGTGCTAAACATCATCTATTGCAATCTTCTTCTTTCAGGTGCTGAGGACAGTGAGCTTCCCAATGAAGTCGAACATCTACAAGCAGAGGGCAGCGTGGAATTTGAGGAAAGAATCTGATGCTCCTGCAAGCAGCAATGTCTGCAGCCAGTGCTGCTCAACAAGAAGAGGATGAGGAGGGTGATGATAAAAATGAAGATGAGCAGATGCTGGTTGAAGATGCGGACAAGGATGAAAAGAAGGGCTTTTTTGGCCTAGTGTCTAAAGGACTGAACTCCGCTTCACTTTCAGCCAGTATTGTTCCTCTTACTTCTCTTCTGAGGTCTGCCACTCCCCAGTGTTCAGCCAACAAGTCTACCAAACCCAACACAACCATCGCCTTCTCAAAACCTTCATATCCCAGGTTGATATGTGGATTCTCCTACACACTCTTTCCATGAAGGTGCATCCAAGGCCTATTTTCAAATATCTGATAGAGAGAACACCCCTGGCGAGGTACAGGTACCCCCATTGCATACATCTCTTCTCCACAACCTCCCAGGTTCCACAACACTCTGTGCTGGTTACCCTGCTGTTCATATCAGAAAGGGTCCCAGGCAGAAGGCAATGGCAGACACTCATGTTGGCCAGTGCGAGGAAGATTTTTATCCAACAGCAGACCGATGTGTGGCAGGATATTTGTGCTAAAGAGGCTAGTTTGTCTGACATTTCAGACTTACTTCAAGGACTTTCTCAGATGTTTGACAGAGAGAAGATAATGGAGAGAATGTTCCAAAGTGTACCTTCACCGGCAACACATGGCGCAGAACCTCCACACCAACCGGCAACCCACCGGCACAGCAGCCTGTACCCTCAAATGGACAGCCACCATCAACCACACCTGTAAAGCCACCACCACCTCAACATGTACAGCCACCAAAGTCCCAACCTGTACAGCCACTCGCATCCAAACCTGTGAGGACACCATCACCCCAACCTGTACAGCTACTGGAATCCAAACCTGTGAGGACGCCATCACCCCAAACTGTACAGCTACTGGCATCCAAACCTGTATAGCCAACATCTTACGAACCTATAATGCCAACAACATCCAAAACCTGTCCAGCCACCATAACCCCAACCTGTACAGCTACTGGCATCCAAAACCTGTCCAGCCACCATCACCCCAACCTGTACAGCTACTGGCATCCCAACCTGTAGAGCCATCATCTTCCCAAACTGTACAGTGAACGACACCCCAACCTGTATAGCCACCATCACCTCAACGTGAAAAGCCACTGGTACCCCAAATTGCCCAGCCACCGGCCCTCCCACTTGTACAGCCAGGGGCCCACCAGAGCCCACCAGAGCCACCTGCACGGACAGCTGTTACACATCCATACACACATTGCTAACTTCCTAAAATGTGCACTCACACAGAGATTATCAGCCGGGACAATTGTAAAGTTGTAATTGATATCTGGTTATTGTAAATTAGTTTATTATCCTCACATATGTATAGAAATAAAAATATGTGCACTAATCACAATTTTTAGCATGAGTTAATTTGGATGTAGTTTGGAATGACCCCCTACTGGAAGAGACACCATGAGAGGTAGCAGGGTAACCTATGAGGCCAGAAGGACTAGGAGACCGGACAACAGTGAATTGGGTGGGCTTGGGAGCCATGTGAGAATAAATAGCTGCAGCCCAGCTGGTTATGTTGGCAGTCATGGATTCAAGTTGACTTGACAGTGATTCTACATTAAGCTGGAGCTCTTCCTTCAAGCCCTGGATTTCTGAGAGATCACTGTCTTTGCATTTTCTATTGCTGTCATCACCGGCTGGATTGCATCTACAGGAACAGATACACATGGGGTATTCATGCTCCCAAGAGAGGTGTGAGTAGGGTGACTAGATGTTGAAAAACAAAAAACAAAAACCAGGACATTTACATGAGCCAAGGTTGACACTAGGACGTGCATGACAGCATGCATCAACATAGAAATACAGACAATGTGGCACTAAGGAACTCAAATAAAAGCAACTTTTAAACCCAACCTTATTGGTATTTAAATTGTACTCTGAGTAAAGCTGCTTACTCATCCTACCTTTGAGTACACCAAAGACCCAACCCCCTATGTTTTCAGTTGATCTGCTCTAAAAAAAAACAGGACACAAGATAAAATTCTCAAAATCTGCTGGGACAGCTGGTGAAAAACGGGACTTTCCCCAAAAATCAGGGATGCCTATTCTCCCTAGATGTGGGGGATTGGGGGCAGATGTCTTCCTTTACCCTTCGTCTTCTTGCTGGACACTCAGAGGAGGAGTAGTGGCGAGGGTGAAACTGGAGGCCCCAAACAAATGGAGTTTCAGGAGTAAGGGCAGGCCCATATAATGTTGGGAGCCTGTAATAAGCACACCATTTTTGATAGATCTTCTTGTGAGCCAGGAGGAGACTCAACTTCTTCCGTCCCTTGGCAGGAGGTGACCCTTTCCGTTTCTTCCCCTTCAGCCTCTTCAGCCTCTGCTGGGAGTCTTTTTGCAGATATTGTAGTGAGATTCCGGGAGGGTAAACAACCCCGCACTACCTCTGCTGGTAGATTGTTCTTCATTCTCCTCACAGGTGGTGTCCAGTGCTCCTAGGATCTTATGTTCTTTTCCCAGTCCTGCTGTGATGTACCTTGGCCAGCCCAGTCTGCTGAAAAGAGCACAAAAACAAACAACAAAATACCAATTGCTGACAGCGTAGTACCTTGACCTAACTAATGGACATTCTGGTCTGGGAAAAATGATAGCTGTGAATTGGCTTTAATGTAAATCACTAATTCACAAAAAGTATATTTTGTCAAACATGTTTAGCAGTTTGTGCCTAATTCACAAAGGTAAACTTGCGCTTTAGTGTGAGTTGATTCTTTTTTTGCAGAATCACAAACTGCAAGTCAATATTAAGTTTATGACTGCTCAGACTCTGCAGGCGGGGCGGACAACTTCACACAAAAAAAGATAGGATAGGTCTATCCTATTATGTGCGGAGTTCTCTACCACAAATGTGGAGTCCACAAAGTTTTTAGAGTACATTTAACTCCGAAAAAAACTCATCTTACACTACATTTTGTGAATCAGGCCCTTGAAGCTAATCAAAAATAGTCTTTTTGTCATAATTATTGTACCCAAAGGAACATCAGAATCTTTACATGAGTAAAGCCGTTTCTTTTCATCCCAATAATGTGTTGTGCAGCACACTACAAATCATATATGCTTACTTAGTACTGCTACATATGTTATCACCAATAAATTGAATGACACTGTTAACAAAAATGTGTTCATTTAGTACATATTGGATATGTATGTGTCATATGCAATTAGAACTATGTCAGCCTTTACTTTATTTCAAATAGCAAATATTATTTAGGAGAAGCAACACTGGCAAAGAGCATGCTTGCTACAAAATACTAACAACACAAACTGTCATACTAACAATAAACAATGTGGTGACCATAAAATCCCCATAGCAATCTGCGTGTATAAGGCCATTAGTTCACTAGTTATGTCAGTTCCAGATACCTTAAACTCAGGAATGCATTTGTAATACAATTCTACCCATTATGAAATTCCTTGCAACAAATGTAAGCCTAATAAACTACTAATGCATGGACCTTATACATGTTGTAATCATGACTCAGGTTAAATTAACGGTCACAAACAACCCATGACAGGACATCTATCTCATCTCTCACATCAAACTTTGTGATAAATAATACAGTATATGTACTTACTGTCTCTCTGATGCTTGACCTCCTCTAGCTGATCATTGAGGGTTAGGGAGGCAGCCTGTCGAACCCTTGGGTACAGTGATGCTTGCAGGCCCACTGTGTATGGGGCAGTAAGGGCACACTCATGATGTCCTGGACCTTGAAGGGGGCCCAGCATTACAGGCTCTCCAAAGGCATGGGGTACATATCCACTTCACTGCATGGTATGTCAATGTCCCACCAGATATGGGCAGGCACTGCATTGCTCATCTGGACACCCATAAAGCTGAGGGTACTTTGGAAGCACCCGGTCACTAATAATGTTTGATTCACTCTTGGTGAAACAGGGTGCCTTCTCATTTAGTCCCTCAGCCAGGTTGTGGGCAAGATAGATGAACAGAACAGCAAAATTGAGGAGGCTGCTTCTCTGAGAGTTGGACAGCACTAAATGATTTAAAAATGGGTGACTTTCTCTTCTTGTATGTCATTCCCTGGATGCCATTTCATGGGTTCTTGTGGGGATCTCCACCCCAACTGCAGAGTTTTGGTCTTATGTTTAACTGACCAAAACTTAAGTTATACTGTGACAAAGGTTAACCTCACCACTGGTAAATGCCCATTTTGAATACCGAAAGTCGTAAAGTTAGACTTACGTCTCAGTTTACCTTTGTGAATAGGGTCCACTGGGCCTGAGGACTGTCTCAGTTTACAATCAGTTTAATATACACTTTTGAACAGTTCATTAAGTGTAATAAAATTGGTCTGCCAGTCCTTTTTTGGATAGGAATGTGGACCGCTGTCTTTGGTGACATAAATTAATGTTTGGCTGAAGAATCCAGGTGGGTCTCGACCTTGCGTGGACACAATGAGGCCAGTACATAACATGTCCAGATGGTCCCCCTCTTCAAGAAGGGAGACCGAGATATTCCACATAACTACCGACAAATTGCATTTCTAGATGCCGTGGGTAAAGTCTTTGCCAAATGCCTCTTGATGCAAATTAATGACTGGGTGGACACGGGTAAAATCTTACCTTTTGAACAAACCGGATTTAGGTTAAAGCATGGAACCATGGATAATTTAACAGCATTACAGGTAATAAATGAAAAATATGTTAAAGTCCGAGGAGGAAAAGTGTACACAGCATTCATAGACTTCTCCACAGCATTCAACAAAGTAGATCGTCTTTTGCTGTGGAGATAACTGTCGGACCTCGGCATGCCGGTTATCCTCCTGGAGTTAGTCTGTGCTCTCCATACTGATACTTGGTGTAGTCTTGATGGGAGGGGAATGAGGTCTCGCCCAAGGTATCCCTACATTAAACGGCTTAAAACAAGGTTGTTTATTGGCCCCTTTACTATTCTCCTTATATATCTCTGACCTCCACTATGCACTGTCTTTAAGTGAAGGTATCGCCCCATTACTGGGGGGAAAATCGATTGTCTGTTTACTTTATGCCGACGACATATTAATATTGGATCTAACACCGAGGGGATTAAATAGTCGTCTGCAGGTATTACATGAATATGCAGAGGTCCATTGCTTAAAGATTAATGTGTCTAAAAGTAAAGTAATGTGTATGCATGGAAGGAAAAAGTTGAAGTATGGGAATTATGCTTGGTCTGTAGGTGGACAAAAATTGGAATTGGTAAAATCCTATGTCTTCCTAGGAAAAACGGTGTGCGGAAACTTAAGTGACAAGGCTCATATAGAAAACAATATCCGTAAAGCAATTGCACAAGGGAAAAGTTTAACCTCCCTCTATAGATCCACAGGAAGAAGACTCTTTGCACTCCTACTAGAGGTATTTCGTGCTAAAATTCCTGCTTCCTTGTTGTATGGTACTGAACTACTCGACTCAGGAAAATGGGGCTTTTTAAATACAACAGAAGGTAAAATCTTACGGAACCTAGCCTAAGTTAACTCTGCTTGTCCTGTCGGCACACTCAGGTTGGAATTGGGTCTCCGAAGTAGTTGGGAACGGGGTCTTGCAGGGATAGTGCGATGGGTTACAAGCCTTGCAAAGGGTGAACCCGGTACATTAACATCTTTTATTCAGAAAGAATTATTAGGAACCTTAAATGAGCAATCATTAATTGTAAAAAATGTTAGAATTGCGGTTGACTTGCTTCAATTGGACGAATCTGTACTTTTTACATTATCTTCATATCAGCTAAAGGCCATTTTGAAACAGGCCACCTGGAAATTAAGTTTCACCATGGACAGGTGAAGCCCGTATTCTAAAGAGAGGCATTCATCCAGCTATTGACTTCAGTCTGATAAATAAAGTACAATCTTATATTACTTGGAACCTCCCCATAGAGTGTGCCGTTTTTGGCTTTTATTGAGGCAGGTTTCTCTTCCACTAAAAAATGTATTATTCAAATGGTAGGGTTCCTCCCCAGTCTGTAATTTGTGCAATAATTCATTCCAGGATGTTACCCATGTGCTCTTTATTTGTCCTGCTCTTTTATTATATCAACATAAGTGGATGAGGCCAATTTGTCTACAACTATCCATTTTGTCTGCCTCCGCATTTATAGACGCCATCTATAATCCACCAAATGAAATGTTTTTTCACAGGATTTTTAACTTTTTTAAATGTTTTTTAGATATGTATTAAAACTTTATATGGATGTCATGATCATTAATATCGATTTTATTGGATGTTTTATAATATTTTGTGTATTTGTAAATCATATTTTACTGTCTGAGAATGTATGTTTCATCTTTTGTTCTTCTTTTTATGTGGATCTCTTTTGAGTTCCAAAATCATAAATAAATTGAACTTGAACAACTATACACTTTTGAACAGTTCATTAAGTGTAATAAAATGGGTCTGCCAGTCCTTCTTTGGATAGGAATGTGGACCGCTGTCTTTGGTGACATAAATTAATGTTTGGCTGAAGAATCCAGGTGGGTCTCGACCTTGCGTGGACACAATGAGGCCAGTACATAACGTGTCCAGATGGTCGGCATGGGAGAACATGATCACTTTGTGTACTGTGTGTGATGTATCCTAATTGGCTGAGTGTTCCTAACTTTATGTGGCATCTGACTCTCCTTACATCATGCAGCCCTCTCATAGATGGACTATAGGCATTCCCATGCACTAATCCAAAATTTTTGACACAATCCGAAATTTACAAATATAGCTCAATCCAGCTTTTTAGCAAGTTGTTAATCATCCCCAATCTAGGTAGTAGGAAGAGACATTTTCTTATTTGTCTGCATTACTTATTATTTGTATGTTAGATGTTTTCAGCATCATACACACAAATCCAACCACCCTTTTAAGATTTCAAAAAGTACTTCCTTCCTGCTCAAACACAAATCTGACCATTACACAGGAACACTTGCTCCATGGTGCAAGTGTGCATGCATTGTTGCTACACTACCTCAAGTGCAGCAGCATGCTAAGATAGCAAAAATAAATCCTGTCTTGTATAAATATGAGAATTTGATTTCAATTTCTTTCAAAAACCTCAGCACAGCAAGTTAACTTGCTGTATTCCCTTTTGTCGGAGTACCTTATATATGTCCATTGGAGTTTGGCAGAGAGGGTACTTTGTCACAACTGCATCATACTACCAGTTTCACTAGCCTGTCAGCAAATCTGAAGTTCATGCCTTACTTAACCAAAGACTCGCTATGTTAACGCCACCAGAGACTAATCCATCTACCTCACTGACAAAATGAGCAAATAGATTAAATCACCTAGTCCACTGTAAGTTATTGCCATTTATTGTACCTGAAATGTAGAGTGAGTGGACTAATGTGAAGTGCTCACTACCTTTCACACCCATGTAATATCATTTTGTAAGGCCCTGTGAAAATGAGCCACAAAGCATGATACCTGAAACCCATGGGGGATGCGTATATGTTTGTTCTTTTTGGAACCCATTAATTCCAATTACACACTTTTTAATTAAAATGACAGAAAAATAATTTTGGTATAAACCTGCAAGGCCCTATCTTTTTCACAAAACCGTCCCTCACTCACTCAATGCATAGACATGAACGGTCTGTGGCAGATGATGCTAGAGCTGTGAACAGGACCGGGTACATCTCAAAATTGAAGCAACATTTACTCCTCAAAGGAAATGAAGGCTTAACTCCGTAGACCTGACAGACTACAAACACAACTCTTAAGTACAACTTTTAATTACACACATTATGAAAGGCTTACAGAGTTAACCAGTGCTAAAGTGCTTGTGCTCACTACCCAGAAACATGGTTAAACTGGCTTATACCCAATTGTTATATTACATTTACTTTTATGTCCCTTGTAGAGTGACATAGCATATACCTTGGGCTTGTAAATTAAATGCTATCAGCATCCCTGCAGCACTTATTATGCCACTTACTTAAGTAGCACCTTAAAACATGTCCCAGGCTGCTGCTTCAGCCTGAATGCAGTTTTAAACTGCCATGTTGTCTTGGTAATAAAACAACTTACCAAGCCCCAATCTCCTCTTTTATTACATATATCACCCCCAAAGTTGCCCTTGGAAGCCCATTGGGCACGGTGTCTTGCAATTTAAAGGGCGGATATGTAATTTTTAGTTGTATATGTCCTGTAGAGAAAAACCTCTACATTTGTTGTTTTTCACTACTGTGAGACCTACCCCTCCCATAGGATAAAATTGGAGATTCCTGATTACGTGTAAATGGCTGTAATATCCAATTGAGAGCAGGAAGCTATGTTAGAGTTGATTTCTTTGGAATTGTACTTTGGAATTATTGGTAAAGCCTCATTTTTTATCTCAATTAAGAAAAAGTTTGCATTTTTCTGCCCTTAAACTCTTTGTGCCAGCAAACTCTTTTGGGTCACATGACTGGGTGTAACTGGCAGTTGGACTATGTTAATTCCTCCCTGGCAGCCACACAAAGGAGAAATCACCTCCACATTGTCACTGCAGCCACCTTGGAGCCAGGGCAGGGTACTCCCGAAATTCCATGCACTTCAAAGCCACTGTGTAGAAGCTTCTCCCACCTTCCTGAAGGAGGGCACCAGACTGTAAAAATAAGACCTAAGACACCAACTCTTCAGTAAACTCCTGGCCCTGCAGAAGGACTCTCAGAGGATTGCCTGCTGCTGTGACCTGCTGTACACTTTTCAAGGCTGCTTTGCTGTGTCAGGAAGGACTGTTTTTCTGCCTGGAGCCTGCTGTAAATGCCTGGCTGTTGAGCTTGGCATCTTCACCTGAACCCAGGATTACCAGAGTGACTCCAAGAACTAGTTTTCTGGCCTCGTGCTCAGAGCCACAGGGTCTCAAATGGCTCCCACTGTTGTGTAGTTCCTATCAGCCTGATTCATCAACGGGCCGTTTTGCGAGCCCCTAATAGCGAATCATAGCGATTCGCTATTAAGGACTCGCAAAACGGTAATCATGTAGGAATCGCATAATAAAATGCGATTCCTACTGATTCCTTATTTGCTATTAGCAAATTGCTAATCGCAAATAAGGAATAACTCACCATTCATTCCTATGGGCCAAAAGGCCCATAGGAATGAATGGGGAGTATTCCTTATTTGCGATTAGCAATTAGCTAATCGCAAATAAGATTGCGATTTGAAGGGTGCCAGGGGTGTCCACAGGACACCCTGTAGCACCCCTCAAATGAAATTTCACACAGGTGTTGCACACACACATGTCCAAAGGACATGTGTGTGTGTAACATGCAACTCAGAAAAATGCATTTAAATGCATTTTTCTGAGTTTTCTCAATTTACCGCGAGGTCTGACCTCGCGGTAAATTGCAGCAAGAAATTGCGAATTCGCAAATTTAAATTGGATGTTGAATTGCATTTAAGGAATCTCTAATAGAGATTCCTTAAATGTAATTCCTCGCACATTTGCGACATCGCAATTAGCGATTTTTGCATTTGGGATGCTGAATCCCAAATGCAAAAATCGCTCTCGCAAAGGGCCGGATTCTCAGAATCCGGCCCCTTGCGAGCGAAATTTAGGTTCATGAATCGGGCGGTATATTCCCAATAAGCTCTGCGCATTGGAATAATATATCCTATATATTTGATGCAGGACTTAAGTCAATAGGTCTCTGAGGAATATACTAAACTTAATTGTGTGTGTGCCAGCTAACTCAGAGGTCACTAGAAACTTTCTCGAATACACAAGAAGGGATTAGTTTCTGACAACCGCATAAACATGACAACTTTGTTTCCCAAGAATAAGAATATATCTTTCAGAGTCGTGGAAACAATAGATAACTAGTTCACTCTGTCAATTGTGCATGCATTGTTTCTACAGAGTTGCAGAGAAATAGTGAGACAGGCATTTTCAATAAAAGGTCTATTGAACAGTCTTCTTTCTCATGCAAGAGAGGTGAGCTGCTACAATCGTTAGACAGAATGCAAAGTATAATGCGTACAGTGAGAATAGTATTATAAAATAATACCGTAAGAGCATTGTATGGTTTCTAAACCATATAAAAATACATACATAAGTAACATAGACTAAAATACTCAACTTGTGCTTTTAAAATACGCCTACCCCAATGTACCTAACCTAAGTCTAGTACGAGGGAGGAAGTAAGTATGGTCTTTTGCATAGGTTTAGTTTTTGCCAAGAATCTACCAAAGGTTTCTCTAGGTTCTAATCAGCTTCATACCTTGGAATGAAGGAGGTCTGGTATCTCTGTCTTGGGACTCGATTTCCCAACACCACGCAAGGGGAGTCAGAAACACTGCAGCTGTATTCTCTGCAGAGAAGAGCAGCTTCCTGATATGTGCATTAACTGGAGAGTCGGCTTCCTTCGGCATTTGCTGTAGTGAGCTGCAACGGGCAAGTAGGTTTTGGAACTGCTCCGAACCACTGTATCTTGCTATAGCAAGTGAAGGTATATTTATACCTTGAAGGTGTTTAGGAATGCCATGTTTGACATAAAGTCGGGCAGATGAACGTCATGAATGAACCCCTGGGGAATAGTTGTTCACTGTAAAACTAAGTGAGTTCTAAGAAAAAATCAATATTCAAGCAAGGGTAAGTCCCTAACGGCTTAAGCTGGTTTTCCAAGAAATCGTTGTGACGTTTGGTGAACGGATGGAATTAGCCATGCCTGTATTTGGGTTGCATGGGCTATGCCTAAATAAGGGCTGGATTTCTATGCCTATATAAAGTCAATGTGAATTATGCCTATGTAAGGGCATGAATCTGGAAAATTCAATCGGAGCCTAAAACGCCACCCAACACCACCATCTTGAACACAGATCAGTACCCAGCCTGAGTTAGCCCCAAAACCCCAACTGGTGTTCTACCAATCCTGAATCCTAGTTGGTGGTGCTAAATGTTGCCATATAGTCAATTCTAGAACTGAGGATTTGGAAAATGTTTGTCAAAAAACTGCTCAGTGAACCAGGATCAGACTAGGGCCAGCATGCTCACTATCTTCCTGAGGTACATCACAGGTCGGATTGACTTTGCTGCTTTTCTAGCTACATTCTCCTTTACACTAGAACATCATTTTCAGCAATCCTTCAACATAGGGGTATCCAGCTTTGTGGAACTGTCTTTGGATACAGCCATCTTCTTCATCAAGAGATTAAGTCAGAACATGGAAATCTTCACCGCAGCTTTGACACAGGGCTCTCCGACGACAAAGCTCTCTCCTCGGAAACCAACTGCGGCTTTTCCCAGCTGGATTTTACCTTCTTGAACATTTTTATCACAAATTTCTTCCAAGTACGAAGATAAGCCACGACCAGGCCAAATTCACTTCTTGTATCCGAACCGTGCTTTACAGTATTTTTGGACTTTGATCCGGTCTCAGGCGACCAGATATCTGCAGTTGGAGCTTTAAAGGTTTGGATGCTAGTTTTTACTTAAAACATTATAAATTCATAACTCAGGTTCTACTGGTCTGATTTTTTGTTGTTTTGGCATCAAATAATTATTAAAATGTACCCTACTTTTTTTATTTGGTGTTGTGCTTTCACGTTATGGCTGTTTGTGCGCTGCAAAAATACTGTACACATTGCCTGACTGCTTTTGGTGCCAAGCTACCCAGGCTTAAAAACAGGTTAATTTAATGACTTTTTTTGTGGTTCACCCTGCAAGGGATTGTCGCTGTTGCTTGACAAGGTCTCACAACCTAGTCCAACAATAATCCAATTTGTCACAGTGCATAAGCTGATTCGCCAGAAGAGGAAAACAATGAAATATTGTTTTTGTAAATCTTTATTCGGCTATATAGCCAAAAAAACATGTAAAACCATTACAATCAAAAAAATATATGCAATTAATTTGATAAAATGACAGTATTTTATAATATTTAGTTCATTTCATTTCAATTCAGTATGTAATCCAAATGTTAATATCAATACACATTGATAGTTCTTGTAATTTAATTCACCAATAAAAGCCTTATAACAAAATTCTCAATTATAGCTGAGAGCCAACTATTCTATAGAAAACAAAACATATAATACCCAAACTCTGGCTACTAATACTAATGAATTGGATTCTCTACCCTCCTGTACTAAAGAAAAAGACTTGAGGAACAGGGAGAAAGAAAATAAATAGAGTTCCAGCTCCAGCAAACAACCTTACCCCAATGATATGTTGTCAAGCCAGTAACTAAATTGTAAATGTGATGGTTCTTTGATGTTATATCTTCATACAGGGGCAATATCCTCCCAACAAGTGCCTAATAAATACCAAATACTCTGGGCACTACAAACTTAAAATGTAATGGGGACATTAGGAATAGTTATCTATCCATCACCAAGTGGTGAACTACTGCACCTGCATTCTTTTTTGCCTAGCCCTACTCTTACATATGAAAAAGCGAGAAACCGCAAAAGCTATGGGTTGCCTAGTGCCACTTTGAAGGATTCTAATCACCACTCGCTAATCTCTAATACCCAGATTGCGACATAGCTAAATGATCCATTTCCCTATGTATAAGCAGTACAAAAGAATAAAGCATGCTCCACCATGTTGGTAGCATCAGAGCAGGAAGGACAACACCCATCCTTGGGATCTTGCTGCCATTAAGCCGTATAAGAATAGAGCGGCAAGATCCCCAAACCAAAATTTCAATTAGAGAGACTTGGCTTGTGCAGCTTCACTCTCATCCAAAACGTCTGTTATTATGAATTCATTTTTATCTTTAAGGAAGGATACTGTAGAAGTACCAGAGCAAGACTGCCCTAAATGGAATCCATGTATGTACTGCCAGTAAGTGCTCTTGCTCATTACAATAGTGGCCTCTGTAGGGGTTGCACCCAATCTGAAGAAGGCCCGATTTTTATGTTTAAACCAGGGAATGTTAATTTTCCCAAGGATCCCTAATGTTTCCACTAGGCCCTGCAGATAGAATACAAATTCTGGAGTCAGCCAACATGTTATCTGATACAAGATAGTTCTCAGTCGCCCCTAAATCTAATCTTAGGGGGGGACTGACGGACTATTAATGGAGAGGTTGCTTAATAATTGCATAAATCGGTTTTCAAGCTATCAGCAGGGGTACTGCTCCTTTATGTCTCCTGAGCCCTGAAATGTAGAGAGTTACCCAAGGGCTTGGAAATTGTATATTTGTACGTCTGGTAAATGTGGCCAAAATTGGGAACCTCCCTGCATCTTTACAATGCCCCCAGATTACTGTTCCAATTTTAATCTGCACTTAAAAATGTGGGGTTGGGGAGTAATCCACAAATAATCAAATGTATCAGCTCTCTCCAGTGATACCCCATTAAGGGAAGGCTTAGCACAGGTTAATTTATAGGGTTTGAAATGCATAAACTTTGTTTTACTGATATTAGTCTCCAAGCCTCTCTGTTTGCAGAATCACTTAAACTGATCCAACAGTTTTAGAAGCCCCATGGTTGATTTTGAGATCAGGCGTGTATTATCAGCAATAACACACACACAAGAGCCTAAGGAGGTTTAAAGACTGGCAGGGGTCAACTCCCCAAAAATGCAAAGTCACAAAACCCACTGAGGCCACCTGGGCCTATGTGTAGATTTAAGAAATGTAAGGGTATAGGATAGCCCTTTTACAGGATGATTCCCCTCACCCACCCATAGGTGGGATGCTTCATCATGGGGAAACATACTCACACCGCAAGCCTATGTCGGCTACAAACCCCTGAGAGGGAAGAGATAAGGGATGTTTTCAATGTTTCTGCTAGAAGTTTCCTAAAACCAATGATGTAGGCAGAGTGTGGTG
Source organism: Lissotriton vulgaris (assembly GCF_964263255.1). Lineage (NCBI taxonomy): Eukaryota > Metazoa > Chordata > Amphibia > Caudata > Salamandridae > Lissotriton > Lissotriton vulgaris. Next base: position 12,769 of record NW_028244754.1, on the reverse strand, counting down.
AGAAAGGACTAAAACGTGATATGTGAGTTAAAACTAACTGTATAGTAGGCCGGATAATTTTATTAGGGCCTCCATAGGTCAGGACTAAAGATGCAGTGGCTTTCATTAGGACCACAAAGGAAAGTAGGTGAATAACATGAAAAACAAAAGGGAGATTCGCATCACTACTTACGGGACGAGATTACCAGCTTGGGTTACTCATTAACACACCATACACACGATAAGCCGGTAATCTATTTGCTGCCGATTAGGAAATATTAAACCTTATAACGTTGTTTACCTGTACACCATACTTACCAATTCCTTCTCACTTTGATTCTTATTTTACTCAGGTCTATGGATCAGGCAGTTAGAATAATAGGTATTGTTGCAAGGATCCTGCTCATACACAGAACTCTGCAGAGAGACCTAGGACATCATTGAATTATGGTGTACCAGAAACTCACCTCTGTACCTACAAAAACCCTAACCAGCTAGCATCAGTGTCGCATTAGCTCTTTGTCCTATAGCAAAGTACCCAATGATTAGACAACCTAGAACATGTGACTTAGGACCATCTCAGGAATGGTGGGAAGTGAGAACACTCTTTTGTTATACTCTCATACCAGTCCACAACAGGAGTAAAGAAGAGACACAGTAAGGTTAAAATAGTTATTTTAACAAAGTGATCCCATGTGCAGTATCTTAGCCAACATAAGCAGCCATATGATAAAAATAATATGGTCAGCATGGTTACAAATCCATAAAATACAAAAGGAGGAATCATATTACAATGTTGGCGAAAACAGGTCTTATAGCGCCTAGTTTTAACACCCTCACTATATAGGAACTATGTATTATAAACTACAGAAGGACACTTAGGCTTGTATTAGGGGACCCCATTACCTTTCTGCTCAGTAAGAGTAAATTACATTTGGATCAGCATGGACTTTCTGCATCCCTGGAAACGGAAATCTTCCAAGTGTGTGAAATCATGGCAAGTGTGTGATAATAAGGACGCCACAATCTTACTTGGCTCACAGCTGCCAAATTGTCTAAAAAAGCTACACGAACATGTCGAAAAACAGCTCCCATGTTATGATAACCTTGACGGCTTCAGAACTCACTTTGCAGACCAGAGACACGGTGTAAGTCTAGAGATGTCGAAAACAAAACCTTTTCTAATGTGTAGACCTTCGTGAAGGCTAACTTTACAAAAAAATCTATGCAGTGTTGTACGCAAAGGCAACAAAAGGTAAAATGGCATTTAAACTTCTAATAAGCCATGCTAACATAACATGCACGCACAGCAGGCCCTAGGCCATATTACAGTATAAACAATTCATTTACCTTATTTCATAAAATGATCACAAAGTTGGGAGAGTTCTAAACGTTTTATCTATTTAATATTTTGTGAGCCAAACACCAATACAGGTCAGTTCCCAGTTTCTCAAGAATAAAAATAATGATCAAAGCAAAACCCTTTAGAGACTTAGTAAAATTTATAGACATTGGTAACTGGGAAGGGTGAAAAAGGGAAAACAGTACAAGGACATACCACACAGATTTATATTTACCTTGAGAGGTGCAAGGATAAATCCATGGCCAAGGGCTTGGAAAGAAAGAGGCTCCCGACTAATCAGGTGCGAACAGGTCAGGACAGGTGCAGGACTGGATAGGTAACCTTTTCTAAGTGCAATGCCAGTGTCACACCCTTCTCTGGTGCTACTCTCGGACCCCTCTATATGGATCGATTCTTCTCCTTCAGGAATCTCCCGATTCTTCTGTCAGAGTGCTCAACCAGCCCTCTGCTCTTTTTTTTTTTTTAAATATATTTTTATTGCAGGAATTAGTAAATCGTTACAGTATCGACCAGCTTTGTATCATAGGCAGTATCAACAGTATAAAACCCCTTGGCCCCCCACCTTCAATCCCAAACACAGCCATCCGGCCCACAACCCTGGGGTCGGGCGGCGAAAAAACAGAGGGGGGTCCGTAGGATGCTTGAGCTGGTCCGGATGATACACTGTCCGTCATCTGCTTTTCTAAACAAGCCTATAAACCCAAAAGAAAGGAAAGAAAACCCCCACCCACAAAATACTAAGCAAAGAAACCCCACCCCACCCCACCACCAGCGCTAGGGAGCCACCTATATAGGATCTGCCTTGGGACCCACGGGGAAAGCAATAGGACCATCAGTACAATCGTTTACTGGGACTCGGGGCGAGTCGCTTCTTCACTTTCCGAGTCGCTGGGGGCACAATAATCCCTGAGGGCCTGAACCAACACTTCCCATTCCAACGCGGCCTCCTGCGCCTTCTCATCACGCCGCCTCCAAGCTAGTTGATACCTCAGCGCGCTCTCCCCCGCCGCCCATTTCAAAAGCTCACTGTGCCATCTGCTGCCTGTCGGACCAACCCGTGCCTTCCAGTTCCTGGTCACCTCTCGCTTAGCCAGGAGGAGCCCTAGGTCGATAAATTTACTAGAAATTTTATTTCTGGGGGTATGGGGGAACCAGTGCAGGAGCCCCACCGCCGCATCGAATGACAAGGCTCTCCCCGTCACCTCCTCCAGGGTCGTCTCTACTTCCCGCCAGTAAGATGACAGACCTGGACAGGCCCATAACATATGTAGGAGGTCCGCTTCCGGCGCCGGACACCTAGGGCATGCCGCCGAATTCGTGGCAAAATATCGCCGGATTTTCACCGGAGTTAGGTACGCTCTATGGAGAACGTAATAGTGCACCAGCTGGAAACGGGCGTTGCGAGTGCCCTTCCAGGCTCGTCTCACCAACTGGGACCAAGTCGTCTCCGGGATCTCCCTACCAATGTCCTCCTCCCAGCGGTGTCTGAGAGTGGTGAGAGGGGCTAACCCTTCGTTGATCAATCTGCCGTAGAGGCAAGTGACCGCCTTCACCGTGCCCGCCGACATCATCACATACTGGCACACCTGAGATAAGGGGGGTTCCTCCTGCCCGTTCTTCCAGTGGGCCTGGATCGCTCTCGTAATGGCCGAGTGTAGCAGAAAGTCACCACGGGGGATCTCGAAGCGGTCAATAAGATCTTGAAAGGACAAGAGCGCTCCGTCCTCGTATAAATCCCCAACCAGCTGTAAACCGGCATCCTCCCAGGCCGCCAAACGCGACCAATCCCCGCCGTGGGGGAGGGCCGTCAACATCCCCAACGGTATTTCAGGCGCGTACGGGATCCTCAATTGGCCCCGGGCGTGGGCCCGGTTCCAACACAGGCGGATAGTCCGCTCTTCCATCGACAAGTCCCGAAGGGCCAGTCGCTGTCGCATCGCTATAAAGGATAGAACATGCCTGGCCATGCCCGTTCCCCTCCCATCCTCCGGGCCCCGGAATTCCCTGGCGACCTCCTGGGTGAAGGTCTGGAGCTGTGCCGCCAGATAGTACTTCTCAAAGTCCGGCACCGCGAGCCCCCCCTCGTCTTTTGGTCTCATCAGGGTCTTGAGGGCCACCCGCCGGCGGCCCGATCCCCAGAGGAATCCGACCACCATGGAGCGTAGCAGTTGAAACGTGGCCGGTGGGACCCAGATCGGTAGAGTCCGGAAATAGTACAATAGCCGAGGAAGCGCCACCATTTTAAGCAGGGCGATCCGTCCCGCCACCGAAAGCGGCAGCGTGGCCCAAAAGGCCATGCAGCCTCGGAGTGCCCGAATGCTGCGGGCAATGTTCCCATCTAGGAGGTCAGGTTGGTCGTGATAGACAAACACCCCAAGATACTTAAAGCAGTCGGGTTCCCACCTAATCTCCCTACTTAGAACAGGGGCAGGAGTGCCCCTGCGCACCGGAAAAAGACAGGTCTTGGGCCAATTCACACGGAGCCCCGAGACCTCCCCGAACTTCGTAAGCGCCTCCGCCGCTCCACGTAAAGCGTCGATCGGGTCCTCCAGGAAGAGCAACAGGTCATCCGCATACAGTGAAACATAATGCGGGCCCGCAGGTGTCCACAAGCCCGTATAATGGGCTCCCGATCGAAGATGCAGCGCGAGTGGCTCCACCGCCAGCGCAAAGAGAAGTGGGGACAGCGAACACCCCTGCCGCGTGCCTCGTTCTACCGGATACTGCGAGGAGATCAGCGGTCCCGCCCGGACCCTGGCCGACGCGGAGGCATATAGAACCGTGGTCCACCTGATAAAGCCCTCTCCGAGGCCGAATCTCCGCAGTACCGTGCAGAGGTAGTCCCACTCCAGGCTATCAAAAGCCTTCTCTAAATCCACCGACAGGACGACCGGGGATGGGGCATCCACAAAAGGTTCCCCTAGCAAACGGAACAACCTGCGGATATTCATAGTCGTGTTCCGTCGCGGGATGAAACCAGCTTGGTCCACATGTACTAGGGAACTCATGTGTCCTAGCAGCCTCAAGGCCAGGATGCTGCTCAATATTTTATAGTCCACCGTCAGCATCGATAGAGGACGGTAGGACCCCGGGTCGGATGAGTCGCGGCCTGGCTTCAGGAGAGGAACCACCAACGCCTCACACATCGAGCTCGGGAGTCGCCCCAGCCTCCTCGCCTCCCTGTAGACCACCAATAGCCGAGGGGCTAGGAGGTCAGCGTAAGCTGCATAAAACTCTACCGGCAGGCCATCTAGGCCCGGGGTCTTGTTTCTCGCCATCCGTTTGATGGCCCCACGGATCTCTCCCAACTCAATGTCGGATCCCAGGGCTTTCGCCACCTCCTGCTCCACCGTGTGGAGCTCCAGTGGGCGTAAATAATCCTCAAGTCGGTCAGGGTCTCGAGTGGAGCGACTACGGTATAGACATTCGTAATAATGCCGGAAGCAGCTAAGAATCTCGGGTTGGGTGTGCACCTCGGTGCCGTCCGCCTGTCGCATACACGTCGTCGATTGGGATTGGCGCGTAGGGTTCGCCAACCACGCCAACAACGCGCTCGATCTGTCCCCCTCTGCAATGGATCGGACCGTGTAGGCCTTATAGTCAAAACAGCGGAGCCGTTCGACCTCTGCCGCCACCTTTTCCCTCGCCTCCGCCGTTGGTGCTTGCAATTCCGGGTGCCCGGGGCGCCGAAGTTCAAGCTCGCGGAGTTCCCGATCCGCTGCATCTAAGTCAGCCAGGATAACCCGCCTCATGCCCACCTTTTTAGAGGTACAGTAACCCCTCACCACTACCTTAAAAGCATCCCACTCTAACGCTCTGGTACTCGCGGTGCCGCCGTTGGACGCAAAAAATTCCACCACCTTGTCCCCCAGGTCCGCCCTGAAAACACTGTCCTCAAGGGTCTCGGGTTGCAGCTTCCAGGTGGGCACCGCCGGCCTCCCGGGGAACCAGCGAAGGTCCAGCAGGAGGGGGTTATGGTCCGAAATGGTCCTGGATAGGTACTCGGATCGGAGCGCCGCCGAGACCAGTTCGGGCGACCCCAGAAAGCCATCGAGTCTGACATGTAGCTCATGAAGGCTCGAGAAATATGAATAATCCCGAGCTGCGGGGTGATGCGCTCTCCAGATGTCCGTCAAACCCCAGCGAGACTGCCAATCCTGGCGACCCTTAGCTGTGCGACGAACCGGAGAATCGGGAAGCGGTGGATGCGAGCGATCAATGTCTACGTCCACTACGGAATTGAAGTCTCCGCCAAGCAGAAGGGGCCCGGAGAAGAAGTGGGCCAACGAGCCCGATAACCTGGAAAGGAAGGCAGTCTGGTCCACGTTAGGAGCATACACACAGCAAACGTTCAAGTCCCTCCCTCCCAGTGTTCCCGAGATGGCCACGTAACGCCCCTCCCGATCTACCACTGTTCTCGTGACCTGGAAGGGGACCCCCGCCCTGATCCATATTAGCGCCCCTCTGGCATAAGCGGAGTACGAGGTGGAGAAGACCTGCCCCCGCCATCTACGCTGTAGCGCCGCCCCTTCCGCCTTGTTCAGATGAGTTTCCTGCAGCAGCGCCATTTGCACTCCCCTACGCACTAAGTAAGCGTGGACCTTGTGGCGCCTGGACATAGTATGAAGCCCCCTTACGTTCCAAGTGACACATTTCAAATTAGCAACATCAGCCATTGTCCCATAATGTTCTCGCACAGTCTCCCCATCCGGGTCCCCACAATAAAAAAACATCATTTTTCCCAGCGCTGATGGCGGCCATTTCCCCCAACCAAAACCAAACCACCCAAGAACGAACCAAACCCTCACCCACCCGCCCCAGAACAGGACCCAAACTATGCCATCTAGATCCCATCCAAACCTCGCCTTCCAGCAACCCAATAACCCCAACTAATCCCACGGTCGCCACCGTGGGAAGGCCTTAAGGGCCAGGTGCGGGCTGGGCGGAGGCAGTGGGCCCTCGACGCTTAGGCCACCAGGACCACTGCAAGCCCTAAACAGTGTCGACAACCTCTCCCGGGGCAGAAGCAGCCCCCCCCCCCCTCGTTGTCAGCAACATATAGACGGCAACCGCCTCCCCCCTGCCGGGCCCCCACCCAAAATAAGGCAGCAAACCCCGTTACCCTTGTCCATCCAAAAGGTCCTCCACCGATTTCGGTGTGATCACCGGAGTATGGGCACTATCAGTTACTGAGTCCTCCGAGTCCGATGGTGCCACCTCTTCACCCGGGCGTTCCTCCTCCTCGATGGCCTCGTCCCGGGCACCCGACAACTCCGACAACACTTCCAGCACTCCCCTCCGCTCCGATGATGTCTCTGCAGTGGAGGGCCCTCCCGTGCGGCCGCGGCGATTCCTGATCCTCCTGGATCGCCGCCTCTGTTCCGGCTCATCTGCCTGTTGGGACGAGGAGCCGAAACCATCTTTCCCCGCCCTATATAGCTCGAGCCAGGCACAGACATCCTCCGGGGTGTCGAAGAATTGAGTTTTGTCGTCTATTATGATACGGAGCCTCGCAGGGTAGAGAAGTGAGTACTGGATGCCCTCGCTCCTGAGCTCGCGCTTGACCGCCAGGAAGGAGAAACGCTTGCGTTGCGTCTCGTAGGTGTAATCCGGAAAGATGTTCACCTGACTGTTCGCTACTTTGAATGGACCATCACGCCTGGCGGCGTTGAGGATTAAATCCCTGTCCCGAAAATGTAATAAACGCGCCACCACCGGCCTCGGGGGGCGTCCATTTTGCAGCGGCCGCGCCGGGACTCTGTGGGCACGCTCCAGAGTGTAGAAGGAGGATAGCCCCTCCAGAGCCACCGTGTCGCGGAGCCAGGCCTCCAAGTATGTCACCATATCGCCATCTTCGATTTTTCCCGGGAGGCCCACGACACGAATGTTGTTCCGCCTGTTGCGGCCTTCCGCATCCTCCGCCCTCTGCTCCAGGGACGCGTTTCGGGACAGGGCATCCTTCATCGTCGCAGCCAAGGTTCGCTGCGCCGGCTCCAAGGCCTTCATCGAGCCCTCCACTTCTTTGACCCGGTCCGAAAGTTTGCCATGGTCCGCTCTGAGGAGACCAAGGCTCGTCGCCACCTGGGCAATGTCTTGTTGGAGGGCCGATCTCGTAGTCGTTATCGCCTCTAGGACGCGGTCAAACTGCCGTTGCATCGACGCGCCATCAGAACTCTTTGGGTCCCCAAGCTCTTCTTTGTCCTGGGCTTCCGAGTCCGAGGCGGTCGGGGTGGGCCCCTTGGCTCCCCTAGGTTTCCCCATGTCGCCGGGGGCACTCCGTGAAAGTCCCGGAGTAGGCGTCTCCGGGCGCAGGTGTCGACCACGACCCTCCCGGCTCCTGGTCCTCAGATCGAATACAGGAGATCTCCGTCTCCAGGGCCTGTGGAGACTTCTCCGCTTCAACTCACGCCACCGCCACGGCGTCCGGGGGCACCGATGAGGGGGCGGAGACAGCCGTCGTCGTGCCAGGCAGGCCCGCTCACCCGCTAGGGATCCAGGGTGAGGGTCCCCAACTCCACTGGACGATGTGTAGCGCCAAGGTGTCGCGCCTCCCATGGAAGTGGGCTGGCCGGGAAGATGCAGCTAGGTGCGGAGTCGCGAGACGGGCCACCGCCCAGAGCACAGGGCGTCCGCTCCCGGGGTCCCCTACAACGTGGGCACCCGCCCGGCCACCCAGCCAAGTGCAAAGTCGTCGTGAGAGAACCGATCCAATAGACAGCCAGTGCACAGAGCAGCCGGGGATGGCGAAGTCGGGCGCAAGTCGCCGCTCGCTACGCTCTTCCAAGTCAGTGGGTCCGGCCAGGGGGACAAAGAAGTCCGGGCGCCATGTTGGGACGCACTCCGCGACTCCGCAAACTTCGGTTGCGCTCCGGAGCAACCCTCGTCCGAGCTCTACCAAGGGTCCCGGCAGGTCTCCGTCGGTCCGCTCAGCCGAATGCGGGGTCTGGGGTGCCCCGCAGCCACCGAATTACAGGATAAATCCGGGCTCAGTCCCGGAGCCGAGCTCTCAGGCGACCATCGCCATCGGCGCCCAAGCCACGCCCCCACCAGCCCTCTGCTCTTGATAACAACCACGATTTCCTTTAGCATACTTTGGGTCAGTGACAGGTCTGTGACAAGTCAGACAAACTAACTGACTAAGCCTCTCTTAGTTATACCATTTTCCAGGGTATGTACCACCCCCAATGTTTCAATATTCGTGTATTCCCTTCATTTGATTGGTCAGTGGGATGGGGAGAGGTCATCACACCATACTAATGTAATGTCAATTTCCTTTGGGTTCATGGTTCTATGATCCCTCCTCTTACTTGGTTTCCCATGCTTTAATATTCCCACCCACATTTCATTGAATCAACAACAATGTATTTAAAATTTACACTTCTTCTTTCCTTCTTCGGGTCAAAAGGTGCAGTTATCAAGCGCATCTCTTGTTGGAGAGTCATTTGGCTGTGGTTCAATGTCATTTTCACGAAGTTCAGAGTGTTCAATGCACCTGCGTCCTCAATGACAAAATGGTGCTTTCAATCACCCTCCAGGCCCAAATATGAACTAATAATAAAGTAAAGTAAGAACATGTTTGAAAACGAAAATAAATAGACGCGCTGTATACCACTTATTTCTACTCTATTCCCATTACTTTATTTTTACTATGGCATTAGCAGATTTAGCAAAACACACAAGGTTTAGTTGTAGCAAAGCCATATGCATTAGCATGTGAGGTTCAAAGTGGCCTTTTGAGGCACTACTACGCATCTGCAAAGAATTCCCACCAAAAAGCAAAGGACGTCATACTACGTAGATGCAGTAGACGGATGCACAGAAGAGTTCCCACATTTTCGGCAGCCATATTAAGACACTCGGTTTACTTGTTAGTAAAGCACATTGGAATGCTTCCCCTACATGAAATAAATGTCGTGTGGTGCAAGTATTAGTAATCACAAAACAGGTTGGTTAATTTATTACATGTTATTTCGAGAGGATTGAATCCGAGTAAGTTTCTTTACGTATGAAATCTTGCTCCATCACTATTCTCAGTTTGTGAGCATACAATCTGCACCAGTGGTTTGAAGTAAGTCTTTGCCCAGACAGGGTTTCACTGGTGGTTGTGATTAACCTGAAAAGCACATGTAACAAGATATGAACCCTCCAAACTAATACAGTCACATTCACCCATTAGAAATGTATATTTTAATGCTTACCCGCTTAGTCAGGTAATCTATGTCAACTGTACCTTGGTACAAACTCAAGGGAGCCAAAATGTCGTAAAAATGAAGGGACATATGAGTAGGTCAAATTGCAACTATTAGTAAAGTGTCAAACTGAAAATGCAGTCATCATTTAAAGTTGGCACTCAAAAATAATGAACAAACATGTAAGGAGGAAAACAAGTAGAATTCATAATTGTGAGAGGTGGGGATGAGCAATGTGACACAATTGAATAGAATAGAGTCTCAATACCAGACATAGTAAAAAAATTACCCGGTAAATGGTATTCACAGTGTCTGAAGTGTGGAGCATGCATTTATAGAGATCCCGATTACCCAACTTCTCATAGGTAAATTTCTCAAATGTGGGCACTTACAAGCGGATAGGTCCCTCCTTGACATTATTCATGAAGGCCATTAAGACCTTGCTGTTCCTCTGTTGTATAACATTTCAGGACCATATTTAATTTTCCCGATTCATGCCCTTACATAGGTATAAATCACCATATCCTTATATAGGCATAAGAATCATAACCATATTTAGGCATAGCTCATGCAGTCCAAATACGGCAGGGCTACTTCCACTAGTTCCGAAAATCTACAACGATTTCTTGGAAAACTCAGATTCAGCAGCTAGGGACTTCCCCTTGCTTGAAAAATGACTTGTCCAAGAACTCATGGAGTTTTCAAAGAACTGAGACACTTTGATGACGTTATTATGTCCACCTTTACGTCAAACTCGGTACCTTCAAGGTATAAATGTGCACACACTTGCCATAGCAAACACACAGTGGTTTAGAGCAGTTTGACAATCTACTTACCCGACGCATCCTGATACAGAAAGTGCCGAAGGAAGCCAACCCTCCAGCAGACGCACTGAGAGAGACGCTGTCTTTTCTCTTGCCGAGAAATCCAGCTCCAGTGTTTCCAAGCTACCCTTGCGGGTTGTTGGGAAATCGAGTCCTGAGCCTGACCTTCTTCATTCCAAATCAAGGTATGGAGCGGATTAGACCCTAAGAGAAATCTTGGACAGATTCTTGGCAAAGAATATTACATTTATGCTACACCTCACTTACTTCTTCCCTCGTACTAAGCTTAGGTTAGGTACATCGGGGTAGGCATATTTTAGAAGCACTAGTTGAGTACTTTTAGCCTCTGTTATTTATGTATATATTTATTTATGGTGTAGGCACCATACAATGCTCTTACAGTATTATTTTATTCTACTCTTTTTACTGTATGCATTATATTTTGCAACCAGTTTTACGATTGTAGCACTTCATTTCTTATGCTTGAGAAAGAAGACTGTTCAATTAATCCTTTTATTGAAAACGCCTGTCTCTTTATTTCTCTGCAACTCTGGTGAAACGAAGCATGCACGATTGACTGAGTGAAATATCTATCTATTGTTTCCACGACTCTGAAGATCAGTTTTATCTTGGGGAAACAAAGTTGTCATGTTTATGCGGTTGTCAGAAACTTAGGGCCAGATATAGGTGGCCCATTACCGGTCGGTAAACCCGAAATTCAGTAAATTTCAGGTTTACCGACCGGTATTGAGCAATTTGCTATGTAGGGGAGATTCGGTAAATACCGAATCGGTATTCACCAATTCTGTATTTACTGAATCATCATTGACCGATTCGGTATTTACCGAATCGGTAAATGACATGTAGGAAGCACTTTGAAGAGTGCTTCTGTGCGTTAAGGATTTGTTATTTACCACCAACTATTAGTTGGTGGTAAATAACGAATACCTCTGTAAATGCAAATCTGTGCATTTACCCCAGTGCCATGTGGCAGACATACATACCCTTAGGGCATGTATGTGTGCCACATATGCACACAAGCACTATTCAGGGGTGCAACAGGGTGTCAATGTGACACCCTGCCACCCTTGACTCTTTCCTTATTTTACCAAATAGGTATTTACCGATTCGGTAATTCAACTTCATTCCTATGGGCCTCCAAGCCCATAGGAATGAATGTGAATTACTGAATCGGTAAATACCGATTCGGTAAATACCGAATCTTAACGATTCGGTAATACTTACAGAATTTGTCCCTACATAGCATTTACCGATTCTAAAATATCGAATCGGTAAAATTCGGTATTTTAGAATTGGTAAATGTACTTTACCTACATCTAGCCCTAAATCCCTTCTTGTGAACTCAAGAAAGTTTCTAGTGACCTATGAGCTAGCTGGCACTCACAATTAAGTCCAATATATTTTGATAGAGACCTAGTCGACATAAGTCCTATGTCACATCTATAGGATATATTATTCCAATGCGCAGAGCCTATTGGGAATATAGGAACTACACTACACCTCGAAAAGTGACCGGGCTTGCCCCTTCTGGTTCTGCTAGTGCCAAGACACTTGTCTGGTATTCGTGCGCTGTATACATTTTTTAACATAACAACATAACATAAAAGCGGCTGTCTCGGGCTCTTACTCGAGCCACGATAGTGATTGAGGCACCAGTGCATGCTCTAGGAATTTTAATCTATTTGAATCATGGAGATGTATTCGTATGATTTCTGACAAAGCCAAACTGGATCTTAATACAAAAGAAGAGTATGTGGTTGTAAAGATGGGTTGTAATAAGCGAGGCCATTAGGCAGCTGGATCCCACACCTTCCTGAAAAGTGTAGTTCTCAAAATGTAAGCAATGGCATTTCCAAGCAGACACGTACCTCTTAAGTGAAGCTGCCTCGGGCACTTACTTGCGCCACGGTATGTATAGAGGCAAAAGGGAGTGCTCCAGTAGTTTTAAACTTGTTAGGTCACAGAGAAATAATCACGTGACTCATAGCGTAACCAAACACCGTTTAAATATCGGGGGTCAAGGCCAGCCAGCGACGGCTCGTGGAGGGAGTTACGGTGGGGCAGGAGGGTGGGGAGGGGGAGGGGCAGGGCGGAGGTTGCTAAAAACCGGCATATGGATAATTGCAGGTAAGTAAACAATTTAATTAATAAAACGAATTTCGTAGTGCGCCTTGCATCGCAAAATGCAATGCAGTGCGAGCTACGAAATTTGTTTTATTAATTAAATTGTTTACTTACCTGCAATTATCCATATGCCGGTTTTTAGCAACCTCCACCCTGCCCCTCCCCCTCCCCACCCTCCTGCCCCACCGTAACTCCCTCCACGAGCCGTCGCTGAGGCCAGCGTGCTGGCTCCGGAAGTGAAAATAAATGAGTCACGGTGTGTAGCTCAT